>NC_050448.1:50960793-51260793 GCF_903995425.1 Onychomys torridus
CCATATGAAGTTGAGTATTATTCTTTCCAGGTCTGTGAAGAATTGTGTTAGTGTTTTGATGGGGATTGTATTGTATCTGTAGATTGCTTTTGGTAAGATCACCATTTTTATTATGTTAATCTTGCCTATCCATGAGCATGGGAGATCTTTCCATTTTCCCACATCTTCAATTTCTTTTTTCAGGGACCAGATAAACCATTTAAATAGTCCAATAACTCCTAAGGAAATAGAATCAGTCATTAAAAGTCTCCCAACCAAAAAAGCCCAGGACCAGATGGTTTCAGTGAAGAATTCTACCAGATCTTCAAAGAAGACTTAATACTAATACTCTTTAAATTGTTACACACAATAGAAGCAGAAGGAATATTACCAAACTCCTTCTATGAGGCTTCAATTACCCTGATTCCTAAACCAAACAAAGATGCAACAAAGAAAGGGAACTACAGACTGATCTCCCTCATGAATATTGATGCAAAAATACTCAATAAAATACTGGCAAACAGCCTCCAAGAACACATCAAAATAATTATCCACCATGATCAAGTAGGCTTCATCCCAGGGATGCAAGGGTGGTACTACTTACAAAAGTCCATCAATGTAATACACTATATAAACAAACTCAAAGAAAAAAACCACATGATCATCTCACTAGATGCAGAAAAGGCATTTGACAAAATCCAACACCCCTTCATGATAAATGTCTTGGATTGATCAGGAATACAGGGAACATACCTAAACATAATGAAGGCAATTTACAACAAGCCAACAGCCAACATCAAATTAAATGGAGAGAAACTCAAAGCAATACCATTAAAATCAGGAACAAGACAAGGCTGCCCCCTCTCCCCATACTCATTCAATATAGTACTTGAATTTCTAGCCAGAGCAATAAGACAACATAAGGAGATTAAGGGGATACAAATTGGAAAGGAAGAAGTCAAGCTTTTCCTATTTGCAGATGACATGATAGTATGCATGAGTGACCCCAAAAATTCAACCAAGGAACTTATACAGCTTACAAACACCTTCAGCAACATAGCAGGATGCAAGATCAACTCAAAAAAATCAGTAGCCCTCTTGTATACAATAAACAAACAGGCTGAGAAGGAAATCAGAGATACATCACCCTTTACAATAGCCACAAATGATATAAAATACCTTGGGGTTACTCTAACCAAGCATGTGAAGGACCTATATACATTCATTCTTTACTGTTACTTATTGTTTTTCATTTGTTTAATATTATTTCATGGATGATAGTTCATAATAGCTATGTCATGTTACTTGGGACACTATGATTTTTCTTATTATTAGATTCAGTATAAGAAAATTCTTTTGTTTGTTTTCTTGTTTGTTTGTTTGAGGTGGAGGTCTCACTATGTAGCGTTGGATCACCTGGTTAGAACAGACTTTTCTCAGTATCACAGATGTTGACTTACACTTGCCTTCCAAGTCCTGGGACTAAAGATGTGTACCTCCATACCAAATAGAAAAGTTTTAATTCAGTTTTGCTGTTAAGAATTAGGTTAATACACAGAAATATTCAGAACAGTACTTGCTATATGATAGATCCTAATAACTACTAGATTGACAGTGCTTAACTGTCACCTTTTTTTTCCCCTTTGGGTTTAGACAATGACCTCTAAAGCTGAGATTAATAAGACAGATGCATGAGGGCACAGGCTGTTTCTACCGAAGTAAGGCTCCAATTTACCAATTCAGCTAGCCTTTTATCTTTATTCACCTTGAAAGTATAAAATGAAGAGGGTTGAAACACCCATTGGGAATTTCTTTATAAAGCTGTCAGTTTAGCTAGATATACTCACTTTACCCTTCTCTGCTCGTCATCCTGAATGAGCCAGACATAGAAGCCAGCAAGGGAAAACGAAATTAGAGTAAGAAAATACAGAGAAAAATGTCACTGTGAGGTTCCCCATCAAAGATTCCCTGATTGTCCTCAAGGATGTTGGAGTTGAGAGAAGAAGCTTTAATTGAATGAAATCTTGGGGACTTGAAAATGCACTCAACTTTTAATTTTATTAGAAAGAAGATGATCCTGTAAGAACATTCATTTAGGACATAGAAAGAATGGTTCACAAATAAATATTCAGGAAGAAGATATGAAACACTGAAGTTTTATTTTCTTCAGCTTTAGTCCACTAAACAGCCAGCTGCTCTGTGGAGGTTCACCTGGGATTATCTGAGAATCAGAAGCAAGCTGAAGGATGTGACTCAGGCTCTCCCAGGTCCCCTAGTCAAGAAATAAATTTGTGAAATGCCACATGAGATGATGACTGCTGAGCAATATAGACAGAAACAACTATATTTAGTTATATATGAGTTTGTATAACAGGAAAATAAAATGGCGGTCATTAAAAAAATATTAAAGAGACAGCTGTCTTAGTTTTATCTAAGACCCATAATCATCAGATATTCTCATAACTTAATATAGTAGGCATTACTGTCTTTAGTTTAAAATGTTGTTACATTCATGTGTGTGTGTGTGTGTGTGTGTGTGTGTGTGTGTGTGTGTGTATTCACAAGTGCCTGTCACAGTGTACATGTGGAGGTCAGAGATCAATTTGCAGAAGTTGGTTTTCTCCTTCTAACATGTAGGCTTGGGAAATAGAACTCAGGTTGACAGGCTAGTGGCAAACACATTTACATTCTGAGCTATCTCCTTAGCTCAGATCTTATTATCTTTAGAGATATCTGGAATACCTTATATCTGAGCCTAGCACCCATTTCAAGGTGTAACTGAGAATTTTCAGAGGCCTGCAAATGCATGCAGTTTCGATGAAGTCTGTGGGAGATACGCCATGTAGATTAGCTCTCTACCTCATCTACTTTCCTGTAACTTATAGCTATAAAAAGAGGAGGTACTGAGAGAGTCACAAGTAGACTCTGTTTGAGAAACTGAACTGTCTAAAGGCACGTAACTCATGTGAGCTGCATCCTCAGCTTTGGCAGAGTAGCAATGGCATATAATATATAAAGAATTCTGGCACATTGTTCTAACTAAAGGGAAGAAATTAGCACAAAGAGTTGTGCATCTTGAGAAATCAGAGGAATGGGAGGGAATCCCAGGCAGCCAAGGAGAGAAATCAGCACTCATGAAAGGGGCATCTATGGGAGAGCTCCAAAGAGAACAGAGGAGCTTTGAACAAGCCATTTATTGAAATACTCTACTGGAACAAAGACAGCAATTGTATTTCTTCTCTAGCAGGCAGAAGCACTCTGGATTTTAGGGTTCTCATGTAAGATGAAGACAATGACTGAGACTAAAGGGTGAGTTTCCATAAAAAGTCACTTCTTCTTTGCCTTTGTAACCACACATATCTAGTAAGATTATATTATAAAATATTAGTGATATTTACATGCTATACTCACAGATTCTTTAGCCATTGGTCTTTCAGTATTAACACACACTTTTTTTTTTCTTTCTGTCTAGACCTCCTAAGGCCAGACATTCAGTGTGCATGCTGAGAGCTTCACAGACACTGTTTTTACACATAAGATCCATTATTATCCTTTCATGCAAGCTTGTGCATACTACAGAACATGAAATTATTCTCAAATATGGCACTTGATTTACATCATAAGTGAGTAGTAAATTTGTTCAAATATGTCTCATAGCAAAAAAAAAACCATTTTTTTTTTTAATCTAAGCAAAATACTATATTACAGTTTTTAAAAAGTCAGATAAAGAATGTATTTCTGAATTCTGGGGAGGTGAAAATAATTACTTTCCACTGAAAATGATTCAATTATATATATGAAGTTTAGTCTAATAAATTAAGTATTAGAGATAAGGTGATATAAATAGGGCTTTTATATATGCATACAAATATGTGTAAAATAGATACACAAACATATCATAGATGTAATAGACATACAAATACCCAGACATATATATGCATATAAAAGATATATAACATTAACAATATTGCCCAAAATAGTCATGATAACTTTAACTCATGCAATTATTGAAATTGTATTAAGAATCCTTATTCTACTAAGTTTTTGATAAATGGTGAGCTGTCATAGTGTATTTCAACTTCTAGACTTCAGGAGTCTTGCACATTCTTATTTAGTTTCCTAGTAAAGTGTGCTAGTTGCTTAAGCATTATCAATCAAAAATTTCTTAACTACCAGTCTATTATTTGAATCAACAGTTCAGACTATTTGGGATAGCACTTTCCAACTCGGCTGTTGAAGATATGGCTTTTACTGAGTTACTAAATGTAGATTCTTTAGCAAGCTTGTTATACAATGAGACTATTCATTTCTTATGATAAATAATTATTTCAGAATTGAAAAATAGAAATTCCTCTCCAGTGTTATGGTTCATAATTATTTCATTAGTGTTTGGTCAATATTTTATTTAAGGATAAAAATGTTTTCAGGGGGGTGAAGATATTGGTAGTCTCAAAGGAATATTGTTTCGAAGGAGAAATACCAACAACATTTCCTCAAAAACTTAACCTAGATATATAAGTATCTCATTGTGACTTGATGATTCTTTCAATTTAATTATTACAATAGAATTGAGATAATTAAGAAATGTGGGCTCTAAAAGTCAAATCTAGTCATCTCACTGCTCTTATAAAATAACAAATTTATTTGAAGACATGAAATGGTTTGAAGTAAACATAGAAGAAAATAAAAATACTTAGAAGGAGCTCTATTGATACGTGTATGTTGTGCAGCTTTTATGTAAAGTCATCAAGTGTTGGGCTCCTGACATACAACACTTGTCATCTCATTCCCTTGGAGGCTGAGAGAGTCAAGCTTTTCGATAGGAGCAGTCATTGTGGTGCTTTACATTCAAGGTCATATTGGGTTTAATAGTGACTCAGAGAGCATCTGGGCCAACTACACCATAAAAATTGTATAAACCCTACATTCACTCATTAATAATACATTAATGGAATAATGAAGGATATGTTATATTAGCATAAATCATACAAAATTATTCTAAAAAAATTTGAAACTTTTTTATCTGAAAAAAAATTATAAAAAGGTACACTTAATTTTTAAACATTTTATGACAATAATTATGACTAATTTGATAGGATGGACCAAATGGAAAACATAGCATTTGCCAGTTAAGAATATAGGCTATTTTCTTGTAAGTAACTCAATTAAAATGATCTGACAAATTTTTAATGTATTTCTTTTTTTCTTTTCAGAGACTAATACATGTACATGATTTTCCCCAAGTAAATGGAAAATCTTTTGTCCAAACCCACTGTGACTTTCTAGAGAAAAAGAATTGTTCCTTTGTTTCATAGCCTGGGTCATAAACAATTTAATCACAAAATTAGTTACTTTTCAAACTGACAAACCAAAGCATATCCCATTGTTCTCTTTACACATTTGTATGTTCCTGCCAACACTGGCCCAGTATAATCTCACCCACATAGAACAGTTGTAACTTTTAATTAAGTAAATAGCTGCAATTTCACACAGCAAAATGAAAATCAGACAGGCAATTGATTTGTGTTGTGTATAAGCACTTCAGTGAGTTGAGAAATCCAAAGCAAAGTTGACTTCATGTGACATGATTTTAATGAGCAAGCCTGATATCATTCATTAGCCTAATTCAAAGGCATAGTGTATAAACATATAGAAAACAACTCCATCCTTACAACAAAAACAAAACAATATAAAAATTTGTGATATAATTTTGATTCAGTTTAGTTTAATGAATTTGTCAATCTTATATGTTTAGTCTTATGTTTGTATATTTGCTTTTTTGAGGGATGAATTGGTAGAAGAACTAAGAAAGTTTATATTATATATTGTTTGTGAAAATCCAAATACTTCTAAAGCTAAAAAATAATTTAAGTTATAGCCATATTGATACACAAAGAAAAGAAATGTTTTTTTCTGTATTATATTTTAAATCAAAATATTTAATAAGCATGTTACTAAAAACCAACTTTAATTTTGTGACCTTCAATTTTAAGAAATACAATTCTACAATTTTTGCTTAAGAGAAAGAAGTCTGACTTGTATTCTTAAGGCATTAGAAATTTATTATCTTTACATTTTGTGAAACTTAGGAACATTAGGTTCATATGTAATGAGGTTCATCTCTGTAAACCAGTTGGAGCAAATCCAGTTTTAAGAAGCCTGATAAACCCCTGCGAACTTATGTATCAAAATATTGCTTCTCATCCTAATCACTATAGTGATATTAGGCAACTTGAGTTTATAAGTAGGTTATGAAAATCAGGAAACTGACAAATAATGGGCTGTATCATTAAGATGTGACATAGATCATAATCAACAATCTGATGGAGATCATTAAGTGTTTCCATTCACATAACCAGGTACCTAGGGGAAAATAACTTCTAAGTACCCCACAACATAGACACAAAAGCAAGAGTACCTAATCATCACAAAATTATAGTTATGAATAATTGAATTCTACTAGGTGGGTAATGATAAGGAAAATTAGATCAGACAAGATGATCCTATCAAGGTCATTTTTGTAAAATAGCAACTTCCGGACAAATCTACAGTACACCAGGTCATATTGTAAAAACTGTAAACTACACTCTTCAAATTTTAAGTTCCTGGGGTCATTTATAGAGCTTCAATAAGAGATGTTCTTGGTCTTCAGTACTTCTTGGGGTACACTTTGATGTCAGCAAACTTCATTTTGACTAAATCAGATAAGTCCATGAAGACATCAAAGCAAAATGATTGAATACTATAGTGGTTGGAGCTTTAAAAGGTTAAATGATCATCAGTCAAACTTTTTTTTCCAACTTAATATTAGTGAAAGAATGAATACCGTGTCCTTTATTATTATGCCTACAAAGGATATGTTAATCTGCTAGTTTTTGTAGGCATTAAAAAATTAAAATTCTGCAATTATAATTAATAGTTAAATTATGTGATAATATTTAAACTTTGGGGATTGTAAGGTGGTCCAGAAAAAGAATAATATGAATTTCTATCTGGCAAATATTCAAAAATTGTCTTGAGACCCTCTTGAATTGAAAAAAAAAAACCCTCTGTAAATAAAAAAAATCTAAAAAAAATCAAGGCCTCAGTTACACCGAGGGACATGACAATCCATGTTTTGTCTCATTTGTCTTTATGTCAGATAATTTTTACAAAAATTATCTTATCCTTCCTTTTCCATCATTCATTTTCTTTATATATCTAATACATAGTTATCTTTAACAATAACAATAGAAAATTTTAATTTTATGTGGTCATATTTTACTTGTGTACCCCAATAAATATTATTTGGGGATCAGAGCAAAGAGCCAGCCACTATATTGAGCACAGAATCAGGCAGTGGTAGCACATACCTTAAGTCCCAGCACTAGTTAACCACAGAGGTCTGGAGGTCTGTACAGACAGACAGGAAGTGATAGAGCTGGGCAGAAAGTGGAAGTGATGTACCTGGGTGGAGAGGGCACAGAAAGGGTGTGAGTACTTAGGAAGTAGCTCTCTCTGGAGGCTGAGGAGTTGGTAAGGTGAGCTTGCCTGTGGCTTGTCCTATTCCTCTGATCTTTCAGTTTTCACCCCAATATCTGGCTCTGTTTTTTTTTTTTAATTAATAAGACCATTTAGCAATTTGTCTTATAATTTCATCTTTTGGATCCTGAAGTTACTAACATTTCTTTGTGTCATTTGATATGTATTAATAGGTTTTCTGCCCCCAGTAATAAGTTTCTCCACTGACTCAATAAGCCAGATTAAGCCAACTTGAAAAAGTATAACAGGTTTATTTGAGCAAAGCAACTCTCTGGTGAGTTTTCTAATCCCAGAAACCTAATCTAGAGAAGCCACATCCACAAATGAAAGTAGAGAGACTTTATAAGTTGAAGTCAAGGGGTGATGATGTGCCCATCACAAGGTGGGTTTGTTTCCCAAAATGGCTAAAAGCTGAACACTTTAGGTGGGGCTTGGGCAGCTGACAACTTCAGAAGAGAAGACTGCTGTAGTAGTCACCAAGGATGCAGGAAACAGGTAGTGTTTTAGTGCCTTTCCTTTGCTTGGAGACTCCTTGGGCAGGTGGGGTTTGGAAAAAGAGAGAGAGATAGAAATTGGCCTTCTCAGACTTGCAGTGGTGAGCTGGAGGTTCCAACCACCAAACAAATATGTCTTATTTTGTTCTTCATGTTATTTTACTAATCAGCACACAGTGCTGAAAGTTCTGGGAATTTTTAGGAGTACCTTTGTGGTTGTCTTCTGATACAAGTGAAAGTTAGGATTAGCTTTTGTGGTTCTTATTTTCATTAATAAAATACTTAAGAATGAACTCAAAAGAAGCTCAAGAACACACTTACTCGAGGTATAAAGAAAACTCCTAGGTAGGCAAACTCTAAATCTTGGCGGCTTTATGTGATGTAGCAAGAAAGACAAGAGAAAAAGGAAATACCAGCCACTGAAACAAATGTGGAGGACAGGTGTGTGGTAGATAAGTAGTCAGATGGAGGAGTAAAGAGTTTCAGGTATGCCTGTGCCAACCTGGCAGCTGGCACTGCCATCCTGCTGGAGAACCTCCGCTTTCATGTAGAGGAAGAAGGGAAGGGAAAAGATGCTTCTGGGAACAAGATTAAAGCCTAAAGCCGAGCCAGCCAAAACTGATGCTTTCCCAGCCTCACTGTCCAAACTTGGGGATGTCTATGTCAATGATGCTTTTGGGACTGCACCAAGCCCACAGCTCCATGGTGGGTGTGAATCTGCCACAGAAAGCTGGTGGATTTTTGATGAAGAAGGAACTGAACTACTTTGCCAAAGCTTTGGAGAGTCCGGAACGACCCTTCCTGGCTATCTTGGGAGGAGCAAAAGTTTCAGACGAGATCCAGCTGATCAACAATATGCTGGACAAAATCAATGAGATGATCATTGGTGGTGGGATGGCTTTTTTACCTTCCTGGAGGTGCTCAACAACATGGAGATTGGAACTTCTCTGTATGATGAAGAAGCCAAGATTGTCAAAGATCTCATGTCCAAAGCTGAGAAAAATGGTGTGTAGTAGGAATCTTAAAGAGTTCTTATTAATAAGAACCTGAGGCCAGTTATTGGTGTAAATGCTGGAAGATCAGAGAAACAGAACAAGCCACGGCTATCTTACCTTGCTAGTTCCTCAGGTGATCCTGTTTCCACAGGCTGGAAGCTTCTGAGTCCTCCTCTACATGAATCTCAGCTGAACTGTGTTGCTCCAAAGCCAGATGCTTAACTAATTACATGCTTTACTCTTCCAGTTCCTGGTCCTCACGCCTTATGTACCTTTCTCTTTCTGCCCCCACTCCCTGGGATTAAAGGTTGGGTTTCTGGGATTAATAGCATGGGTCACCATGCTTAGCTGTTTCTACAGTGGCCTTGAACTCAGAGATCCACCTGGCTCTGCCTCCCAAGTGCTGGGATTAAAGGTGTGTACCACCACCGCCCAGCTTCTGTTAGGGCTTACTCTTCCTATTTTCTAGCCACCATTTTTGGCTTTGTTCTAGTGGCTGTCTGCTCTCTGACCCCAGATAAGTTTATTTCGGGGAACACACAATATTTCAGGCAACACAATACCCACCACAATGGTGTAAAGATTACCTTGCCTGTTGACTTTGTCACTGCTGATAAATTTGATGAGAATGCCAAGACTGGCCAAGCTACTGTGGTCTCTGGTATACCTGCCGGCTTGGTGGGCTTGGACTATGGTACTGAGAACAGCAAGAAATACGCTGAGGCTGTGGATCGAGCTAAGCAGATTGTTTGGAATGGACCTGTTGGGGTATTTGAATGGGAAGCTTTTGCCAGGGGAACCAAGTCCCTCATGGATGAGGTGGTAAACGCCACTTCTAGGGGTTGCATCACTATCATAGGTGGTGGAGACACTGCCACTTGCTGTGCCAAATGGAATATGGAGGATAAAGTCAGCCCTGTGAGTGTTGGGGATGGTGCCAGTCTAGAGCTTCTGGGAGGTAAAGTCCTTCCTGGGGTGGATGCTCTCAGCAATGTCTAGTATTTGCCTGCCTTTTGGTTCCTGTACAGAGCTCCTAAGTCAACTTAGCATGTTTTCCGCATCTCCATTTGGTGTTAGTGCAAAATTCAGCTATCTGCTGAGATGCAGCACTAGGAACCCTTAAACAGTTGCTCAGCATCTCAGCTCGTCTTTCTGCATCGGGATTTGTCTACGTTCTTCAAGATCCCAATTAAGTTCCTTAGTGACTAAAACCGTTGTGCATTCTATAGTGCATCTATTTATATTTTGCCTGTAAAAGAAAGTGAGCTATAAAAGCTTAGTTCTCTTTGAGTAGCCTCTGGTTAGCTTGGTCACCATTCATGCCTGGCATGGAAATGAGATGAAATTCCAGCTGTAGGTTTGGAAAAGTTGATGATCTATTAATAAAGATGTCCATGGGGGGGTGGGGGGGGAGTTCCAGGTAAAGAGTAAAACCTAGATCTTCACAGAATGTATGCTTACAAAAGGAATGAAAAGTAGAAAGAGAAAACAGCACTTTTCTGATTAATTCTGAAAAAAAGGCAGTTAGTGAACTACATAGCTATGGCTTTGCATGCCACATGCAAGTGAAAATTCTGGAAAGTAAAAGTACATTATCTTATCAAAGCCATAATTATTCCTTCTATCCTTTTAGCCTGATGTAAGGTAAATCTGCCTTCAGAAGATGGTCCCTTGGACATGTGACCAACAGACAAAACTGAATTCACTCTGTTATATGATTTAGGTAGCTTGTAAGTCTCCATCCATTCCACAGAAATAGCTTTCTCTAATGTATATCACAGCGGCCTGCTCTTTTAATTATTCATTCACATTAATGAACAAAATACTATGTGATTATACAAGAGATTAGCGATTATTTGTATTGTGATATTTTAAATAAACATTACATCTGTACAGAGACTTTTACTGCTCAGTATAAATTTATCACATATAAAACTCAAATAAATTTTGGTCACAATCTTTGCCTCCCCCGAGTCGCTCCAGATCCTCTTCCTCTTTCTACTCATCAAACTTTAAGTTATTTCTCAAAAACAAATCAAAACAATACCAAAATCACAATACGACAAAACTCAAAAAACAAACAAAAAAAGAAACCAAAAGAAAACTACATCCAAAAAGAAAAAAAAATAGAACAAAACGTAACCAAATAAATGCACATACATGTACAAAAATTATGAAGTCCAAATATATGTTATCAAGTACGACTAAACATGAAGCCTGTCTTGGAGTGATTATTATACTCAGTGTCAGTCTGTTGGAGAAAACTGATTTCCCCTCTCCCAGCAGGTGTGACAGTTCAGTTGTTAAACTTTACCCTAGTAGCGGGTTTTACATCCATTCCTCCATTTATTCATTCATTCATTTTTAAAAATCATAACAAAGTATAATATAATGATATAGAACAAAAACAATCACATTGAAGTTGGCTAAGGCAAACCAGCAGAAGGAAAAAAGCCCAAGAAAAGACATAAGAATCGGAGCTCTACTGATTCTCACACTCGGGAATCCCACAAAAATAGTAAATTGGATGCTAAATTGTGCAGACCCATGAAGGCCCTCTCCAGATACTTCAATCTCTAAGTTCCTGCGGGCTTTTCTCGTGCTGATTTAGAGGGCCTTCTCTTTTTGGTATCTTCCATCCTCTCTGGCTCTTACACTTTTTGTGCCTCCTCTTCTGTGGAGTTCCCTGAGCTCTGAGGGAAGGGATTTGATGAAGACATCACATGTAAAGCTGAGTGTTCTAAGTCTCTCTCTCTCTCACTTCATATTGTCTGGCTCTGGGTCTCTATATTTGTTCCCATCTGCTGTGGGAGGAAGTTTCTCCACTGACTGCTTACAGAGTGGGCTGATTATGAGGGTGAAGGGGGGATAAAGGTAATGAAGGCTTATAAAAATCGGCTTCTTTTGGCCCAAATTGTCCATTCCTAGGAATGATCAGTGAGTGTTGAATAAAAGGATTAGAATTGACCGTGGTTGTCATTGACTGGAGTTCAGGAGGGCAGGGGCCTTGACTCGGGTTCCATAGGGTGTGGGAGGGGAGGAAGCCAGAACAACAAGTGATTCAGTTCTGGAAATGAAAATGACTATTGTTCCAGTAACAACCATCAAAACGAATGAGCTTTAAGGAATGGCAGCGATTCTGCCTGTCAGTAACACTTAACTCATAATGGTTAATTCAGAAATGCTAAGTATACAATTGAAGTTGTACCTCATTAACACCTAACACTGATTGGCTCTGAGTCTCTTTAAGAGGGAACAGGTAGAGGCAAAGGAGACAGCAGTGAGAGGAATGAGTACAGTGGAGTGACATGAGGAAGAATAAGATGCTCATTTCCCTCAAAGGCATGTGAAAGTGAAAGTGGTTGATAAAGCAAATATTTAAGAGTTTGTTGCAATCTCAATACAATTGAATGATAAAAGTAATGTGACTGCTTTCTGTCTCTATTCTTCAAGTGTTTCCTTTGTGTTTGTCCTGCATTTGTGAAGGCGAAATGAGCCTTATCACTCCCATTCACTCTTTCCTGTGTCATTATAACTTTCACAGGCAGTGTTTGTTGTCATTGACAGATAGGCAGTTGTATTTTATCTGAACTTTAGATGAGTAGGGTGTTTTTTTCTTTCTTTATATCCTAGTTCCTAAAACTGGAGTTTCTTCTTTGCACCTTTTTTCATTGCTTCAGTACAGAATATCATCCTTAACCCCCACCTCTTTCTTTTCACCTTCTCATTCTCTTCCCTTCCCTGTCTCCATCCAACAAGTGCAAATGTAAGCCCTGGATATTTTCGTTTGTTGACAGGGCTCCTCATTGCTTTGAGATATCTCAGGGGAAGGACATTCACCTCCCTTCCCATTGCCATCCTTTACTTTCTCAGTCACCTTTATTATCATTTGCTTGTATTTGTAGAATGTATCCCTGACAATGTTTAAAGGAGGTTTTCAGATCAAGGGCATAATTGAATATTGTGCTTTATTGTGCCTCATTTTGGTTGTTAATTCCTGTCAGGTGGATTACCTCAGGCAGGAATTAGCTTGGAGGTGCAAGCTGTATTTGTGGTAATCCCTTGGACCAGTATTTTTGTGTTCAGTAAGTAGACACCCTGGTTTCAAGCCTCTCAAGTACAGAAAGTCCTGAATAGTTAGTCCAGCTGTTACTGCTTTTAAACATGATCTTTCAAAACATTTTATAAAAGTGGCATTTATATATCAGCAGTAACAAATAGATGTCTAATCGGATTTAAATAATAGTAGGGAAGTCATGCCTTGTACTGTAAACCCAGGTTACTACATGTAGAAAATCTACTATCATATTTTTTCTAAACTGAGTAGATTTTAATTGCATTCTACAACATATCCTTAAACCCACAGATTAGTGTAGCTTTTGCTCATCATTGGAAACAAACAAACAATTAAATAAAGAAGCAAGCAAAACCTTTCTTTTTAGAAATAGGAGATCCTTATAGAAAGCCACAGCTAGTCAAAAGGTGGAGAACATCTGATGGTGGGTTACCAAGACCCAAGTGGTGTATCTATAAAACAGCTTACACACCTATGGTCCAGGAAGCATCAAGGAAAAGGAATTGGAAAAGTTGTGAGAACCAGAGGACCAAGAAGTCTGCCTCTAGATAATATAACAGGAAAGCTACAGCAATAGAAACTGAACAATGTGTCTGCCTATACAAGACCTGAACAATGGCAACACTTGTTGATGTCCCAATGTAGAGGGATGTAGTTTCATGGGTGTTCCACTGGTAGATGAGGCACTACGAGCAATTAACAACTTATGGAGAGAGGGAGAATTAGACTTCCCTAGACAAGAACCCCCTGAGTGGTTATCCAATACTAAGTGTCAGCCTAAGTAATATATACAGGTAGGCAACACTGAAGGAACTCAGCAGGTTGTATTGATTTGTTTATATGTACGTTTAACAAGTGTGGTGAAAGAAGCAGAGGTGTGAGAGCCAAAGTTATGTTTTAAGTTTCAATCACTGTCCCTAAGAGACCCAAATGGTGGAGGCTCTTATTTATGGGAACTAACGAGCCCCATGGTTTTACTCCCATAAACAAGTTTGTTTGACCCAGCTACATCAGATGTGCTATGTAACTTGTTGGTGGGAGGTACACCACCAACAGGAAATATATCAGAATATGTGCTTGCTCCTGATTGGATATAAGGCAGAAGACATACAGGCAGGAAACATGTCAGGATATATGCTTACACTTGATAGGATATGCTGGAAAATATGGTGACCTTACGGGGATGCCTTTTTAAGTTTCTGCAAAATATGATTCTTTGACATTTCCTGGTAATCCTGGAATGGTTTTGGCCAGAGTCCTTCATCTTTTCCAGTATTTAATTAAAGCTTGCTTCAAATTTGGCTCAAAGTAGTGGTAGTAGACTGATTCTCAACTCCTGGGATGAACAGATGTCATGGATTTAGGAGGAAAAGGGGCATGGGGTGAGAAGGAGGGAGGAGAGAGGGAGAAAATGATGTGAATATGTTTAAAAGGAAACAAATTTGGAGTGCCTGGGTTATAGTCAGAGAGGCAACTGCGCCTGGGTCCCACCTCTGGACACAGGCCACTACGGGAGGACCTGACCAACTTGGCCCCAGTTGCCTGCAAATCGGCAGGCCCTGCGGGAAGGCTCCCCTTTTCCAAGACTGTAGGCAGACACTGCAGTCTCCACACCCTGCCCCCACACCCATTTGCCTGAGACCCCAACCACTTCCTGAGACTCAGAGAACAGCATCCCAGAACTCCCATTTGGACCATGTTCACATTTTTTTTCTGTTCTTTTTCCTCCTCCTCTAAGTCCTCCTGTGCCATCTCCTGCAAAATTCATTACCTGTTCTTGAATTAGTTTTGTTAATGTAGACACACACACACATACACACACACACATACACTCACACAAAACAACTTGCTGAGTCCATTTTGTGTTGCCCATTTACAACTGATACATATATAATATAACCCTTACTCGTAAGGATCATTCATGGAGCACTACAGAAGAGGGGATGGGAAATCTCTAAGAGCCTAAAAGCCAAGACATTGGCCCTGAGATGATGTCTTCGATATATGACAGAAAAACTGTACATATGAAATCTCAAAATTATGTTTGCCTAAAGAAGACTTGTAAGATGAAAACATCAGTTGACATTCCAGTGCTAATGGGGGACATTTCATGAGACAGCATGGCTAGTTAGAACTACAGGCAACTAATGGCTGCTGAGAAAAGGAGAATAACTCTCCAGAGAACTGGTACTACCCATCAGTTATCCAAACCTAACTGGCCAAAACTAACCTATACACATAATTGACAATAATAAATGGACTCAACCAATGTATTTTGAAGACACTTTTACAACCAACTATAACTTATTAATTTATCTAATTCTGGAAAGAATTAGAAATAGTGTAAGAACAATTAAAAATAAGTCTTTTTCTGTTTACAAAATATTTGCTTTTTAAAAAAGAAGAGCAGCTGGACGGTGGTGGCACACACCTATAATCCCAGCACTATGGCGGCAGAGCCAGGTGGATTTCTGTGAGTTTGAGGCCAGCCTGGTCTACAAAGGGAGTTCCAGGAAAGGCACAAAGCTACACAGAGAAACCCTGTCTTGAAACCCCTCCCCACTAAAAAGAAGAAGAGCAAAACACAGTTCTGTTGCCAACTTAATAATATGTTGAAAGTAAAACTTGTCTTCTTTCATCATTGCTTATGGGTTTCAATATAGGTCAATGTTCTGTACATTAATTACAATGAACATATTTATAGGAGAAAAAAAGAAAAACAAAGTAGATTAGTATTTTCCAGCATGAGAACTTATTTATGAAAATATCCATGGACTAGCTATAAATGAATGTTCCTGCACATATATGTGAGGATATATGGACAAGCATCCATTAATAGAGGTTTTTTAGGAGAGTATGGAAGGTTTCTTTGCTTTTGCTTGCTTTTCTGACTTAGGGGCAAGCCTTCTTGGCAATAGAGTTTAAAGGAAAGTCTACATAAGTGATACTGTTACTGCTATTTGAGGTCTGGACCTTGACCTTTTATTCAAAGAACTGAAATAAAGGCTCATACAGTTAAAACAAGGAAAGAAATTTATTCAAAGCAACACAATAGTACAGGTCAGAAAGAAACAAGATAATGTGGAAAGCTCTGAGCTGTTCTGTAGGAGCTTTGAAGGTTAACAATGTTATGCAGATGGAGGCTTGGCTTATAAAGTTTCAGAGAGAAGTTTGAATAATCTATTACAGCCATTTGCTGCTTTGAATTAAGGTTCTGTCTTCATGGTCAACTGGGACTGAAGAGTCAGGCTTGATTAACAAGAGACTACCACTATTGCTGTGAAACTTTTGCATTACTGGGACACTTAGTACTAGTTACCTGGTGCTAAGAAATGAGTGGTGAAAGAAGAGGCCAGGATCACTGAGGGGAAATCTTCCGCGAGGTGTTTCCTCAGGATCAGTGCTGGAAGTAGCCAAGATTGTACCTTGTGCTGGCAGTAGAAAATGGTAGTGTGAAAGATACCCAGGTGGTACTGAAAGCATGAAAGGGTCATGGAGAACAACTGAGGCTCTGCACAGTCTGGCAGGCACGGAGTCTCTGAAGAGAGCCTATAAGAGGCTATTAGTGAAAGTGCAGCCCAGATGTAGCAAGGGACCCCAGCTGTGTAGGAGGTGCCAGTATCATGGGATGACCACCAGGAACAGCAGCCACGCACCGGTGGAGTGGAGCCAATTGAAGCCTAGACAATAAGCTGTGTGTGCTGCAGAGGGCAGAGATGAAGAAGTGAAGTAAGCCACTTGGAGGAGCACAGAAGATTGTGAATGAATTCCAGATAACTGGACATGGAGTTATTTATACTGCTGGAGTTTGGTTTTGCTTGGTTCAGATTGTGACTGTACCCTTCTTCTTCCCTCTTGAAGAAAGTATTTAACTTAATTTAGCTTTCTACAAGAACATATAGCTGAAAGACTTTGGACTTTTAAAAGAGACTTTGGATTTTTAAAGAGACTTGATATTTCAAAGAGATTTAACCGGGATAATACCAATGGATCTGCCCAATGGACAAGGAATTGCCCACAAGGTCATAGGGTCTTTGTATATAGCTCAGGCTGGATTTGAATTGTATATTCTCATTCTATTCCCTCTAATGTTGAGATTCTAATACCATGTCCAGCTTTTTGGATTTTTTAAAAATGTCTTCCATCACATAGTTTTGCATTTAAATTTATTTAGTTTAGTTAACTTAAAGGCATTTAATAAGACTTGGATCATTAAAATGATATTTTAAGTTGTTCTAGCTGGGTGGTGGTGGCATATTTATTTTAATATTAAGAATATAAATTTGTGTGTGTATATATTCACATAGTTACAAACTTGTCCAGAAATTATTTACAGTTTTTAAATAATGTGAATTATTTGCCATTTGAACAATGCTTTAAGAGCTTCCTACTAAAATGTTTAATAGTTATGATCAATCTGCTGTTTCAGCATTGGAAAACATATCAGTTGCATGTTTCCTAACTAAGAATTTGCTTTGTAAATCTGTAATTTAATCCTGCAATTCACATATAAAGCAAATCAAAACTTCTCTCCCCAGGGTAGAATAGTACTTGGCATAAAGCATGCCCACAACTGTGTGTTAATTGAGAATGTGCATAAATGCTTTCTCAACTGGAAATGATGTGTGTGTGTGTGTGTGTGTGTGTGTGTGTGTGTGTGTGTGTATGCAGAATTGAAGAAAAAATAAATTGATTTAAATGCTTAGAGATAATTTTCTTCTCTATTGTGCATGTGCATGTACATG
The DNA here is from genome assembly GCF_903995425.1 of Onychomys torridus. Lineage (NCBI taxonomy): Eukaryota > Metazoa > Chordata > Mammalia > Rodentia > Cricetidae > Onychomys > Onychomys torridus. The sequence continues at coordinate 50,978,603 of NC_050448.1, forward strand.
TGTGTGCAGATGTTGAGTGCATGTATGTGGGTGTAGAGGAGGAGGACAACCTTGGCTGTTGTTCCTTGGGAGCTGCAGACCATTTTGTTTTAATTTGTTTGAGACAGAGACTCTCATTGCCTTGGAACTCACATAGTATGTAAGCCTGGCTGATCAAGGAACCCCATGGGTCTTTTTGCATCTGCTTCTCCACTACAAAGATTAAAAGTATACACTATACATCCAGATTTTTTTAATGTGGATTCTGGGGAGGGAACTCAGGTTCTTGGAACTGTAAGGCTAACACTACCGACTGAGCCATCTCCACAGTTTACCCCTGAATTCTGGAGCAGTAGTGTCTTTTGTGTGTGTGTGGGGGGGGGCTGTCATACTTTATGCTTGTTCTACTATAAGATAAAAATATCCTCACTTATAACTCAGAGTGTCCTGGCTTGCACAGTAAATTAAATGTTTATTGTTCACATGAGATATGTAATTGTATATATATGGAAGAGACTAAAAACTAGAGAAATGCACTTGATGCTGTTTCCATGTCTTTTCTGGTTCTCTAATTTGTTTAAAAACTCTGAAAAAAGTGGTTTAGCTGTAGAATATAAGAAATTTTACCACTAAATATTTCATTGGTTACAGGAATCTCTTAACAAACTTTTAAAGTAATAATTTTCTTTAAAAGTTAAAGTACTTGCTGGGCAGTGGTGGTGCACACCTTTAATCCCAGCACTCAGGAGGCATAGGGAGGCAGATCTTTGAGTTCAAGGACAGCCTGGGATACAGAGTGAGTTCCAGGAAAGGAGAAAAGCTACACAGAGAAACTCTGTCTCAAAAAACAAAACAAAGCAAAACAAAAAGAAAAAGTTAAAGTACTCAATAATACTAAACTAAGATGTTGGGGTAGTTGTATATTATGAAAGCCATCACCAATTTTGCTTCAAATTGTTATTATTAATACAATAATGTATGAAATGTTTATTTGCAACGTTAGAATTTATGCTTATAAAATAATCACTCCAAGGCTTAATCACTCTAAGGCTCTGTCACTGTATCACAATGTTAGCCGCTTATAAAGCATATTAAAGGCAATTGGTTTTGGTTGTCACTGCAAGTGTTTTGTAAGTTTAACCAGGTTTCCTTCTTCTGGGAATACACTGGAATCTTTATTTGATGGCCTTTTGAATATAAATGAATATTCTTCAAAACAGAAACTTTATGGGAATATTTATATGAATATTTAAGATGCTCAGGTACAATGAAACTTCCAGCTACATACCACATGTTTCCTGGTGCTCTGGAACTAGAGTTACAGATGGTATTAAGCCACTATGTAGGCACTGGGAATAGAACTCAGGTCTCCTGAAAGAGCTTTGAGAGGTCTTAGTTAACCTCTGAGCCAGGTTTCCAGCTCTTTAAAGTCAAATCTTATTATAAGTCATTCTAGTACACTTTGTTGCCATTACATAACCCAGCCTAGGTGAACTCTACCTATGGTCTGCCAGTGTGATGCAATGACAGCCGCTCACCATGCAGTACCTCTTCCAAGCATGCAATGTTGCTATAGTAGGTGAAGATAGTAAATTTGACCATAAATTCAGCAATCCATATGTATTACAAAATTTGAAATAGGAAGAAATTTTAGGGGGTGTGTAGTTCAAATCCACCATTCATATAAATTCCAAGGAAAAACACAATCTAAATAGGCTCTGGCAGCAACTTCTTAAGTAGACTTAACTAAAGTACTTTATCTGTCTGAACTTGTAATCTATGAATTTAGAAGGCAGATAATCTTATTTTCTTGTAAGTTTTATTAAAGGAATAAGTAAATAAACATGCATCAATTAGCATATTATTGTAATGAGAAATGTAGGCATGCTTACATTTTCGTATAGGTTACTCCAGGCTAGACACTTAATGAGTGATATATGATCCTATAAAGATTAGTATAATTTTGTTTTTATATATGTAAGCTTTTTCTTGTATCCTCATACTTAGCAACATAACTGGATTTTTTTATGTTGGCTCATTGACAGTAATAGGTTGAGACTTAATGAGGTTATGATGGTGGTCAACACTATGAAGATGGTCATCATTAATCCATAGCAACAACAGAGAGTAAATCCATGACCTCTGTCTCTGTCTTCTATTCTCTTTTGTAGCACCCTACTATGGACATTTTAGATAAAGTTTTTCCACTGCAAATTATCTTTGTAGAAATGATTGTTAATTATTTTCTTTACTTTTGTTGTGCATGTGTGTATAGACACACATATGAAGTTGGAGGCAGCCCTTGCGCTTAAATTAACCCATAATTCTTATCTATGTTTAGCTATGTGGTTTGGTACCTTTTCTCAGTTCTGCCTTCTCTTCTTGCTTCCTCTGTGTCTGGCTGGTGACTCCTGACTCTGCCCTTCCTCTTCCCAGAATTCTCCTAGTCTCACTCTGCCTATACTTCCTGCCTGGCTACTGGACAATCAACATTTTATTTATCATCCAATCAGAGTAACACCTTTTCACACAGCATACAGAAAGACATCCCACAGCAGTATGTCTTGACCTCCACAGCACAGAACTATAAGCACACATAAACATCCCTGGATTATTTTTTTTTCTGATTTCTGGGGATCAAGCATGGGTCATTATGATTGTTAATTAAGAGGTTTTCTATATCAAGCATATCTGTGTACTAAAATACCAATAAAATTCAGATTATCAAAACCTGGGTGAGCTTCTCTGGGCAGGAAAAATCTGCACATTGTCAAACATAGTTATTCTAGAAGGGAAGTGACTATGGCTTCCAAGTAGAAAGGGCAATACCCTTGCTCATCTAGGAACCTTGTCTTGTCTGATGTGTCCTCTTTATGGTTGTAATTTGTACCTTTTTGCTACAAAAGTTATAATCATCAGTACAACATTTGTGTTTCAGTCTGTGAATTGCTCAAGTGCATTCATTTTAAATTGTGTGCATGTGTGTATGAATGTTTATGTGTGTGCATCACATCTGTGTCACAGGGTGTGGGTGGAGAATAGAACACGACTTTCAGAGTCAGTCCTCTTCTTCTGCCATAGGTTTTGGAGACTGAACTGTGTGTGTGTGTGTGTGTGTGTGTGTGTGTGACAGAGACAGACAGACACAGACAGACACAGACAGACACAGACAGACACAGAGAGAGACAGACAGACAGAGATACTGACCTTTTCTTAGCTGGTTATAAAGTACCTGGAGTAGGATTTCCTGAACTGATGGTGAAATTAGGATTCTCTTTTGGAAAACTCTATCCATAATTTGTGCTATTGCTCCAAGTATAGGAAATGCTAACTGCACTCATGTTTCTTATTTAAATAGAACGTTAATACTAAGTATAATGTAGAAAATGCCTTATTTACACTTTTGATACAAGGCTAAATGTAAACACAATTTTTATACTTTTGCATATTTTCATCTAATAGTCAAGAATATTTTCAGATTTTAATGTATTTCAGAAAGAGAGTAATGTAATATTATTTCAAACATAAAATATTTTTATTTCTGAATTTTGTCTTATTTTTAAAATAGTTACATCATCTGGATGATCTCAAATTTTTTTTAATTTTATGAATTGGTACTTTGGTGCTTTTCAAAATACAAGATATCTTTCTCTTTATCTTAAGCAAATACAATTGAAACTTATTATCTTCCTTTCCATATCATGGATTCTGTAGTCTAATATGTAATGTCTTCAATTATATTACTAGAACATAATATAATCTTTGTCCCAAATGTGTGAAATATTTTTAACTATATTTATATTTCATGAATAACGTTGCCTTATCTGTTTGCAACACTGCATATATATAACAAAACATAAAGGAAAAGAGGCCATAATTCTGAGTGAACAGGAGGGGAGGTAGCCAGAGAGGGGTTACTGGGAGGAAAGGTGAGAGGGAAATTATGAAATTATATGATGATTTCAAACATAAAATGTTTTATTTCTGAAAGGCATAAAATAATAAGAGCATAAAAATTAATGCAACATGGAAGTTCATAGGTGCAGTGCATCAGTTTCTTCTAATTTAAGAGAGGTCGTGTTAAGCAGCCCATATACAATGCCAAGAGGTTCATTCCAATCTCCTGGACAATACAAATACAATTTCTTCCAAAACCACATCTTCTTAGCAATTTGCTCTGCAGAATTGGGCTCTTCCTGGATGCAGTGTTATGTTGCCCACACTGTTACTGATTGGCAGTCTCATCACATTTTGTCCAGTCCTCATCTGCCAACTCCATAATGAGAAAGTTTTCTATTCTTAAAAGTCCTCACTGGGTGAAACACTTCATTGTATAACATCAAAATGGTGATATTTTGCTGAACTCACGTATCTCTGGCATTACGCTAATAATCTTTATGAAGTTTGAAACCGTGTTATCTTATATTTATGACTAGCAAAACTATTTCCCATTGAGAGTACATTAAAGCTAGAATTATATTTCACTCTTGATAATAAAGCATGTTTAATTTATATAAGATTTATTGTTCATTACCATTTAATGAATACCAACTTGAGGCAAGGCATTGTGCTAAGTAGTTTTCTATATTCATTCTCCTATTTCTTTTCTTAAATCATCACCAAGAAGATAGGGCTTTCATTTAAACTCAGTACAACAAAGATATAGATTTTCGCAATAATATATTTAAAAAGATCTTCAAACACTACCAGGAATCTAGTAGATAAATACTAGTATAATTAAGTACTTTCTTCCATCCAATGAAGATAAAACTAGTAGTTATTTAGTATCACCACATTAATAATAATCTTTCTAAATAATGATTTTCATTGGCAATATTACATATTAGTTACATGACAGTAAGTTGTATAGCAATGTTGTTTTTTTTACAAACTGGAAAAATCTCTGTATTTCACCTTTGGAATTTATTTTTAAAGAATAGTATTAGCAGAAAACATGTACATGTATGCTGCAAGCCCCAATAATATGAAATATAATTTCAGCTGGTTATGAGAAGCTAATACCTGAAAGAAGCCAAGGCCCTTCCAGAGGGTGAGTGGAGGCTCAAGGAGTCTTGGTGATATTGACTGTTGATTACTAACCATTTCCTGCTATGAATTTCTTGTGTGCTACAGGAGCTTTTTCATCATTCATTGGGCATAATTTCCCCTCTAGTAATGGAATATTTAGATAACCTTCTGTGCAGTAATGCAACCAGGATCCCTAATTTCAGACCTTTCTGTAATTATCATTAGCAGCATCTGGCCAGGACTATCCCTGGATGGTCGAAAGTATCTTATCAGAGATACCTCTGTACTCTCTAAGGACAGACTTAAGCATCCAGACTATCTGTTGGAGAAAATCTGGTGGGTGTGCTAATTAAGCTTAACTTTCCAAAGTCTTATCTCTAGTTTTAGATGCACCCTTAACCATTAACACAGAACTTAAGGGTTCCTACTTACAGGTCCATCTAGCTGTGATGGAAGTTGCCTAGAGACGGAGCACACTTCCCTTGCCCTGCCAGAAAAGGCAGGAGCAGAGATAGCTTGGAGAGATAAAGTCCAAAGGGATAAAGTCAGTTTTATTTTCACAGTAAGATGGAGAAAAAGAAAAAGAAAATGAAAGAACTAGATGGTTAGGAAGTTCATGGAGGAGCATGAACTGAGATGGGAAAGAAGTAAATTGGAAGAGAACTAGATTGGAGGAGAACTAATTTGGAGGACTAGAAGAGAGAACTAGAGGGATGAGATGGAAAATGAGGAAGAGACAGATGGGAAGAACTCGGTGGAGAAGAACAGAACGGGATGAGAAAGACCAAGATGGGGCAGAACTAAGATGAAGGAATTAAGAAAGCGCTTAGCGGGAAGAGCAGAAAGATGTGGAGAGAATCAGTAAGAAAGGAGCTAAGTGTGAGAGCAGAAAAGAAGTTGTGTAGAGAGAGAACTGAATCAGAAGAATAAAGTAAATGGCAAGAGTTTCATATATGCAGATTCATTAAATATCATCAAAGATTAGATTATCAGCTGGTTGTCGATTCATATATGTGTGTATCTATATGTATATATGTATATATATATATATACACACACACACACATGTATATATATACATATATATGTACATTTCAAAGTAGTTTGCAATAAGCTTAAAGACTATTGTGTTTAAATTTTGTAGTGATTTCTTTGTGCATATGCAAAATTAATAGAATGTAAAATTAAAATCAAAATCTATAGTTTAAATGTATTTGCCATTACATTGTTATGTTTTACAATACATTTCAATAATTTTTACACTCAGTTTCATCATATATATATATATACAAACACACATATGTGTGTGTATATGTATGTAATTAAACTGCAAAGGGAATAGGACTTCTAAAATGCTAAGAAGATACTTTATTATTAAACTATACCCAGCAATCTTTTATTTTCATTGTACATAAGGCCTGTAGCCTGGAGTACTTGAGCACACCTATAATTCCATCACTTCAGAGGCTGAGGCAGGAGGATCCTTACTTTGTTAGCAAAGTTGGCCTTGAATGCACTTTAACCCAGATAGATGCTGAATTTGCAGTTTTCCTGCCTCAGTTTCCAGAATAGTGGGTGTTACAGATATGTGTCATAATGTCTGATTTCAATATTTCCAAAGGTGAATTAAGCAGTTATGATTATCATACTTTAATACCTGTGGATGCTGTAGTCAGAAATCCTACTATTGTACCACAATAGGAAGATATTTGTCAAAGGATGAAAATGAGCTAGTTTGCAGCTGGAAAGAAGGCAAAGATCTACTGTACACAATGGCTGTAAAGGATTATAGTGAATTACAGAAATTCTTATCACCTGAGATGATTGGTGTTTTGATTTATTATACAATCTGAACATTTTAATAAATAAATATATATAGAGAGATGTATAGATATCTTTTTTTCTGTATGTATCTCAGAATACTGGCATTTGGCTTAAGCAGACAAAATTTATTTTAATTGTGAAAATATGAATAAATGTGAATGCTAAATTTCTAAAGTCAAGTATTCAAAGGCATTTCCCAAGACTACTGTGAGTAATGTTTAATTAAATAAATGTATAAAAATCTCATTTTGCTTTTCATTTATGGTTGTTGATTTTTTTATTACAATGTTTATTGTTTAGGCAATTTTCATTGATGTTGATGTCATTATTTTGAGACATGGTGTCAGAGATTCCATTCTGTCCTGGGAATTGCTGTGTGGGTCAGGATGACCTTGAACTTCTAACTCTCTTATTTCTATATATGGAGGAATGTGATTATTGATGTGGGCCGCCATAAACCCAGGACTCTGCTCATATTAGTCAAGCAATCTACCTACAGAGCTACACCTTCACTTCTTTTTATTTTTACTTTTTTGTGGTACAAGGATTTGAATCTAGAGACTTGTGCTTACTAGAAAAGCACACTACCACTAATTTATCCATTTTTTCATCCATTTATTTCACTTTTTAAATTTTATTTTGTCTGAACTACATAATAAATTACAATATATAACAATTCAATGTGTAGTCTATTTCCCATACTTGGAGATATGTCAATCTCTTTGAGTATGGAAAATAAATATACTCTCTACTTTAGAGAGTCTGACAGCATTTCTCTTCTATGCATTATACTTTTAAATACATTGGACAAGGTGCTGTCTTCCATTAAACTCTTCTACAATTGATTAATTTTTTCTCTTAGTTTTTAATATTAATTCTTGCAGAATTTCATATGATATGTTTTGGCTATATTAACACCCTTCTCTCAGCACCTTTCATATCTACATTCTATTATCTAACCACACAAATATGTTTCCTCAGTTTCTATTACTAGTTTTAGCAATCTATGGTTCATTTAGTATTTTGGATTGTTACAACTATACAGGAATTAACTGATAATCTTAGAATTTACTTATGCTATATTTTATTTTATTTCAGTATTGGGAGACAATGTCTCACTTTGCAGCATGGCTGCCCTGGAACTCACTATGTAGACAAAGCTAGCCTCAACTCACTTCCTCTATCTCCCAAATACTCCCATCAAGGTGAGTGCAACACATCTGGATCTTAGGCTACATTGTGAAATAAAATGCAAATAAGAAATCAGTTTAGTCACTTACTGTGTATATTTTCCACTTTAAGCTATAATGAAAGCCCTGTGATTTTTATGAGAAATACGTTCTTAATTTGTCTATCTAATAACCATTTCTAAGTTTAGAACTATGCACAGAATTTTTTAACTAATGACATAAATAAATAAATAATAAATGCTACTTCTTTTTTGTGTGTTTTTATGGTGTAGTTTTTGGATACCTAATTAGAAAATACCATGTTAATGGGCAGATAGTCAATGAGTACAAGATGTACATAGTAACTGTGGCATTATATATATATATATATATATATATATATATATATATATATATATATTTTTTTTTTTTTTAGACAAGGTCTCTCTATATAGACCTGGCTGGTGTGGAACTTACTATATAGATGAGTTTGGCCTCCAACTCATAGAGATCTGGCTGCTTCTGCCTCTCAGCTGAGATTAAAATGTTTATCACTAGGCCTATCTTAATTTACTGGTTCTATTCTATTATCATCTGATAGAATAAAATTTTATTTGTCTTGTATTTCTGAAAGCTTGCTCAAAGTACTAAAATGAAACCTATTGGAGAATGATCCATAGGAAGCTGATAATATATATTAGAATATTTTGTAAGCATTTCTCAAAATCCATTTTTATAGCATCATCTGCATTTTAGTTGAATTATCTGTGTATAGAGGACCTATTCATTGGAAGGAGATATACATTTAAATCACCTATGGTTATTTTTTAGAATCTGTGCTATTATGGTCAGTGTATTTTATTTTATGAAATTGGATATGACAATTTTCATTTATAGCCTGAAGAAACATTTTCTTCATAAACCTCTTTGTTTCATAATTTAAGAATGTATTTTATTAAATGAATACAGTGATGCATGTTTGCTATTAAGTTCCATTTGTCAGATACTTAACATAGTATGTTTGCCCTGGTCTTGATTGCCAGCAGTACTCACAAAAAGGAAACCCAACTGTAGTAGCAACAGCTGACAGACAAATCAGCTATACACAACCCCGGTACAGATGTGCAGTGATAACCAATTGACAGCCATCAGCACCACAACTCTATTGACAAAGGAAAAATGAGGTAAACAAAGCCCTTTATGAATTGAGAAGATATTAGCTAATAAGATGGGAAAATACTTCTAGCAAGAAATTCTAGGAGAAAAGAAGAGGTTAGAGAGAAGAAGAAAGAGTAAATAAAATGCAGAAAAGGCAAGAGATCAGGGAGAACATAATCAATGTAAATTGAGAATGACAAAGTACCAGTAAACGTCAAACAAAAATTTAAGAAAATTTGTAGAGGGAAAATGATGAGAAAGAAGAAATAAGAAAGAGAAAGCTGATTAGATAAAAAAATAAAATGAAAGTGAAATAGGAAGGAAGAAGACAAAGGAAGAAACTGGATTGGAAGTTAAGGACTGAAAGTGTAGTGAAGTGAGTAGCGTGCACAATCCCAGTACAGGAAGATCCAAGCCCTATACTAGACTGGTCTCAATATAGAAAGAGTATATCAAACAAACAAAGAAACAAAAACAACTAGAGTAGGACACACTGAGTTTAAGGATCTAGACAATAAATGGAGAAAAAAAAAGATAAGGGTAAATATGAAAGCACAGGAGGCTGAAAAGAGAAGTATTGTACAACAGACTATAAACAAATGCATATTAAGTACATAAACTTATCAGTTTGATTGAAAACGTCTTTATAGATAAGCCAACAATAAAACAGAAATGGGAAGAAAGAATGCTTTTAAAATTATAGTTATTTTTTTTTAAATAGAACAATTTTTTCATCTTCTAAGGATGCCAGCTGTGAGTGCTGCACTGTGAAATCTGTATCTATGCTAACTGTGTTTTGGCTACATGCCACATGATGAGAGCAGTCTGTGTGCTATTTAGTTTTCTCTTTTGTCCTTTGTCCTGTTTGCCTAGCAACCCCAGGGTATGACTCTTGGTCAGAGCAAGCAGTAATTCATCTTGGCTGATCCTCCTTCCCATGGCCACATGGAACAGACTTTAAGGAAGGAGATTCTAGTCTCTACTGCCTTCAAATGTCTCCTTGTCAGTGGGGAAGCCCCATGTCAACATATTTACTGGGTCTCACTCTCTGTATTTACTCAGTTTAGTTGAACCACATGATTGCTTGCCATGCCTTGGCCCCCATCTGAGAGCTTCTTTTACTGGTCCAGGTGGGAGGGTACTATCTCTTCCAGTAAATCAGATCAGATCAGTTTCCCACATGGCACATCCAGCTCCTTCTATGGCTAGAACAATGTTCCAGGCCAGAACTTACTGGACAAAGACCTGATACTTATAGTGAGTCTCTGGTGACAAGATACAAGATACAGTTGATGTTCAAAATCTACAGACTCTGATAGAAGCCTTTTAAATTGGCTTTTCTCCATCATGTCACAGCCTGATTGGCAAAGAAGAACATTTTCCCAGTGTACCAGTGCTGTGTGAAGTCCAGAACCCACAGTTAATTAGATGCTAGCTTAATATTGATGCAATCATAGAAAATGTTGATGAAGATACTTTCTTCTCTCTTCACCATCTTTTGTCACAAGCTTCTGGCAATCACCCTGGCCAAAACTGTTTCCTCATTTCACTTCAGGTTTTAGTTTTTAATAAGATGCTGTCTGTTAGAAACTGAAACTCTGGTACCCTCCTCTCCTTCCATCCCCTCTTCCTTCTTTTCCTCCTCCTTTCTTCCTCCCTTCTTTCTCTTGTTTTTCTCCTTACTTTTCCTTTTTTCATTGCCTCTTCTCCCTCCCTCTTTCCTTTCTGTCTCTCTTTAATCCTTACCAAGACCTCCACAGCTGTGCATGCTCAAATCTCAGTGTTCCACACTTTCCTGACTAGAGCAATTCTCTTGTCTCTTTGTTCCATTTTCTAAAACCTGTATTCATTTATTTATATTTCATATGTCACTGCCTTATACTGAAACTCCCATATCTCCCATAACCCATGTTCCAACTGTGTCCTTCAAAGATATTGTCTCTACCTTTTCCCACATTTTAGTTTGGAGCAAATTTACTTGTACATATCTGTCATCTATCTATCTATCTATCTATCTATCTATCTATCTATCTATCTACTGATCATCTATCTAGCTATCTAATCTATCTCTATTTATATCTATCTATCTATCATTATCTATCTATATTTATCTTTCAATCACCTATATCTATCTATCTATCTATCTATCTATCTATCTATCTATCGTCTGCAAGTCTATCCTTTAAAGAGTTGGCAGTTTTGTTATTATTGCCTCCCTTGTCTGGTTTTCTGTGTTAATGTAACTAAAGCTTCATAATATGGATTTGGAAAAAAAATCTCTTCCACTTCAGTTTTCTGATGTATTTTAATGATTGACACTAGTTGTGTTTAGATGCTTGGTAGAACTGAACAGTAAAACTATTTCTCCTGGATTTTGTTTTAATTGAAGGCTTTTACAATACTGATTCTGATTTCTTATTTGGTGTCTTTAACTTCATGGTTCATTCTTGGTAAGATATATTTTTCCAATCATTAGTCTATTCTTCTGGGTTATTTGTTTGTGTTTATTTGTTCATAATAATCATTAATGATCATTTGTAGCTCTTTAGTTGGAAATTGTTTCCCCTTTTATATGAATTAATTTAGTTGCATTTTTCTCCATTTTGTGTTAGTCTACTAATGATTTTCCTCTTTTACCTTTCAAAGAAACAGCTTTTTTGATGTATTGTGGTGATATATTGTAACCCCAAATATACTGTGCACCCTAATAAACTTATCTAGGGATCAGAGGAGAGAGCCAGCCACTAAATTAGACATAGAGATCAAGCAGTGCCCACAGCTTTAATCCTATCACTCACACAGGAGGCAGAGATCTGTCTGGATCTCTGTGAGTTTAAGGCCACACTGGTAACAGAGCCAGGAATGGTGGCATACACCTTTAATCCTAGCACTTGAGATCTCATGTCTTTGCTTGGGAAAGACACAGGCCTTTTAATCCCAGGAAGTGATGGCAGGAAGCAGAAAGGTATATAAGGCATGAAGACCAGGAACTAGAGGCATTTAGCAGCAGTTCAACTGAGACCCTCAGGGATGAGGACTCAGAGGCTTTCATTCTGAGAATTTGTGGTAAAAAGATTGGTTGAAGAGTTGGCAAGGACAGGTTGGCTGTGGCTTGTTCTACTTCTCTGATCTTTCAGCATTCATCCCAATATCTGGCTCCATGTCTTTTTTTTTTAAAGTAAGAATGTTTAGCAATCAAAGATTCCCCTCTTCCCTCCTCCTGACAGCCCCAGGTTCCCTGTTCCAACCTACCCCCAACTCCCACCCAAAAGAAGGCAAGACCTCTTTTAGGGTGGCACATCCATTAGAGACAAGTCCAAGTCCTTCCCCCTGCCTCAAAGCTGCAGGGTGTCCCATCATAGGTAGTGGGCTCCACAAAGCCCACTCATGCACCAGAGATGGATTCTGATCCTGCCACCAGGGGGCTTTCCAAGCAGATCAAGCTGCACAACTGTCTTGCCATGCAAAGGACCTAGTCCATTCTCATGTAGGCACCACAGCCATTGATCCAACTTTCATGTGAGTTCCCTCTAGTTTGGTTTGGTTGTTCCTGAATGTTTCCCCATTATTATCCTGATGCACTTGCTCATAGAATCCCTCTTGTCTCTCTTCAACTGGACTCCTTGAGCTCTGTCTAGTGATTGGCTGTGGATCTCTGCATCTGCTTCCATCAGTCATTGGTGAAAAGTCCTGTGATGACAGGGTATTCACCAGTCTGATCTCTGGAGTAAACCAGTTCAGTTCATGCACCCTCTCTACTCTTGCTAGTAGTCCAAGCTGGGGTCATTCTTGGGGATTGCTGGAAACTTCCCTAGCACCAAGTTTCTCCCTATCCCCATGTTATCTCTCTCTATCATGGTATCTCTTTCATTGCTTTACCCCTCCATCCCTGTTCCAGTTCAACCAACCCAATCCCTATGTTCTCATCCCCTATCGTCTACCCTCCATTGCCCACCCATCCTCCCCAATTTACTCATGGAGATATAATCTATTTCCCCTTCCCAGGGTGGTCTATGCATCCCTCTTTGGGTCTTCCCTGTTAGTTAGATTCTCTGGAATTGTGAATTGTTTCCTGATTACCCTTTGCTATATGTCTAGTATTCACTTATGAGTTGGTACATACCATGTTTGTCCTTCTGAGTCTGGATTACCTGAATCAGGATGATATGTTCTAGTTCCATCCATTTGCTTGCAAAACTCATGATGTCATTGTTTTTCTCTGCTAAGTAGTACTCCATTGTGTACATGTACCACATTTTCTTAATCCATTCTTCAATTGAGGGGCATCTAGGTTGTTTCCAGGTTCTGGATATTATGAATAATTCTGCTGCTATGAAGATAGTTGAGTATGTGTCCTTGTGGTATGATTGAGTTTTCCTTGGGTATATGCCCAAGAGTGGTACAGCTGGGTCTTAAGGTAGATTGATTCCCAATTTTCTGAGAAATTGCCATATTGATTTCCAAAGTGGCTATACCAGTTTGCACTCCCACCGAGAGTGGAGGAGTGGTATCTTTGATTAGTGTGTAAAATTTCTTACTAAAAATAAATAAATAAAAGAATTTCATAGCAGATGGCAGGTGATATATATTAAAATTTGGATAACACCAAATATTCTATGATAAATGGCTTCCCTCATGAAGAACTCCTTGGTCAATCAAGGTATAGCTTATTATATACAAGTGAATCTCTATAATATATTCTTGCAGCTCTCCACAGATAAACATTCCTGTCTAACCCTAAAAAAAGAGACTGTCTAGCACTGGGTGGCAGTGGTGCACACATGCTTTTTATCCCAGCACTTAGGAGGCAGAGCCAGGTGGATCTCTGTGAGTTTGAGGGCAGCCTGGTGTACAAAGCAAGATCCAGGACAGGCACCACCAAAAGTACACAGAGAAATCCTATCTCAAAACAAACAAACAAACAAACAAACAAACAAAAAAAAAACAAGACTGTTAGCAATTTGTGTTACAGTGTATCATCAGATTAATTCTGAGAAAAGTTCCATGATATAATTTTTTGGTCTTTGCAAAGCTTTTAATGCTCTTTTTTTTTTCTTATCAGTTTTATGATATTGTGACCAGAAAGATAATCAATATTGTTTTAAATTTTTAAAATTCACTGATTATTTTATTTTATTTTTTTGTGGTGTACCATAATATTGATCATGGGGAAAGTTCTTAACCACCAAGAAGAACAGTAAATGCTTTAAACCACCAAGCACTCTCCTCAGCCCGGTAACTTTTAATTGGATAATTTAATGCATTTACAATCAATGTTTTGCTGGTAGTCTATAATTGGCCATCTAGTCTTAAAATTCTTAACTGTCATTCTGACTCCTACAATTTTCCTTTGGAGACACGTCACTTATTCAGTTTTTGCCTACTTGTTTATTATTTTTGCTCACATCTATTTATTAAATTTTTGGTTTTTGGTCATCATTAGTCCTATAGAAAAATCTTTGGGATCATAATAACATATTCTGAAATGATAGCTACTTAACTTTGTTGTGGAAAAAAATCAAAAATAAAACATAATAATAAAAAACTGTATTTACATTATATTATCCTTTACATTTTGAATTTTTGATGTCTTATTTCAGTATTTCTATGTTAATAATATTAATTATCCTAGTCTTCATACTAAGGACATAAATGGTTTATGTGTCATATATACAAATAAAGTATGCTAGATCTTCCTATATAGTATCTAACTGCAGGTATTTTACACTTTCTAGTGTTTTCTTCAGTTTTGAGATTTCAGCCTCTGTATATTTCAGTAGTTTTGCAGTATTTGGTTATTTTTTTTCCTTTCTTTTTCTGTAATTATGGAGAAATTGACTACAAGATGTCTTGCAGAAGAGTTGGTTGAGTTAAATCTGTCTGGTGACCTTTGGCTTTTCTTTACTTTGATACTTTTATTTATGTTTGCCCTTTTTAAATAGTATCTCTCCTTCAGTAAAGTTTAGACTACAATTGAATTGTCAAATTGCCCATAACCTCCAATAACCATGTGTTTACCTTTTGAATATAGTCTATATAGTCCAAAAGTTTTGTTCCTTCTTTCAAATATGTATATCCAGGTAACCCCTCCTTAAGCTTACTAATTCACTTATTAATTTCATCTATTGTAATATCTGTTTCTTCTGGCACATTTTAAATTTTGCTTAGCCCCACTTTTGCCTAAAATATTTCTATTTTAAGGCCCTATTGCTAAAGAAACACATACTTACATCATCAAATGTGGGGAGTTTATGTGGTGTCCAACTAGAAGCTTTACCCTTACTGGCTAGCATTCATGGTACTGGAAGGTACTCTTCACACTACCAGGGGAGAAAAATAAGCATCATTTTTACCCAGCTACAAACCCTGCAACCTAAGACAGAGGTCTGCCTTTAATAAATACTGGTAACACAGTTGCACAAAGGTTATGGGAGTAACCAACCCTCTTTCTAATGGATGAAAGGTTCAGTCCATGAGAGAGACTATGAGACTAGACAGATCATGGACCTATGGGAAAATTATTCCTATTATTCTGCTAAAGCATCATCACAAGATAATGACATATAGCTACACTCATAGAGCAGAACATCACTCAGTCCTCATTACAGAAACTTCTTCTTGCAGCTGATCAGAATTAACAAAGAAATGTACAACTACATTTTGGAGTACTTAGCCCCAAATAGGATGACTTTATTAATGCTTTTCCCTCAAGGTTTTATAGAGAAGATGCAAAAAAGAGCCAGAGGTAGTGGATGACTTCAAAGAAACAGCATCTTCCAGACATTACAAGACTAATAAATATATGAACTCACAGAGACTGTGACAGTTTTTTTGAAACCTTCCAAGGTTTAAAGCAGATAAAATCCCAACACTGAGAAAAGGAAGTGGTCATAAATTCCCAGTTCTGACCAAGGAGCCGTTTGAAATTGATACCTTCAGGCATTAGCAAAATCAGTTTTATAAAATGTGGTCAACCACACTCCAGGGAAGACCACATGCATAGGAGTACACAAACACAAAAGAGACTTGATGTTTTCTGTGTGTGAAATTTTTGTTTTGTTTTGGCTTAATAGATTTGTTTTACTGATTTTACTTTTTGAAGTTCGTCTTTTAATTTGTTTCCTGTTTTGTTTTGTTTTTTAAAGAAAAATAATATGAACTTGGGTAGGTAGGAAATAGGGAGAATCTGTGAGGAGTTGGGGAGGTAAAAGATTACAATCAAAATATATTGTATGAAAAAAAATTTAAGTAAAAATAAGTCAGTTCAAATAAATTGACTGGTGAGATGTCTCAACAGGCTAAGACACTTGCCATCAAGTTTGATGATCTTGAATCCATGTCTGGTACCCACACAGTAGGAACAACTATGGATTGTAAGTTGACCTTCACATCTTAGCATGGGACAGGTACACAGAGAGGTACACACCCACAGAGATACACATAATAAATTAAAAAGTAAATAAGCAAATGTAATTAAATTTTCTATGTGGTTTATTTTAATTAAAATTATTTTATATATGAGTGTTTTGCCTATATGTATGTCTATGTACCACATGTGTCTGGTAACAACAGAGGTGAGAAGAAAGTGTCAGATATCCTGAGATTAGAGATAAAGATATTAGTGAGCCACCATATATGTGCTGGGAATAGAATCTAGATCTAAACTATTGGTCAATGCAAAATATTATCCATAAAGTCTCCAAAATGACCTAAGAAGATTCCCAGATGATTTGTGGTTGTGTGACTAGTATACCTTGTACCTCTAGGATGATCAGGTTAAGTTTAAATACTACAGGAAAACACCTCATTATAAAGAATATTTTTATGCATTCTTCTTTTTTACAACTGAAGTTCCAGCCAATTCTTGTGAAGACGAAAATATGCTATTGTATATACAGAGAGTGTGACAAAGTTACACCATTCAGCCTATGCTGGCCCCAACTTTTGATCCCTTGCTTCAATCTCCTAAGAATTAGATTTCAAATGGGCACACAACTATGTCAGCAGGTATATTTTTCTCAAGATGCATTAATGTTAACTTATTTCCTATTTACTTAAACTCCATATATATCTCATCATTAAAACAAATAACTTCCATGATTCTGATTTAATTTTTAGATAGATTCTTGCCTTTTTCTTTCAATAATTCCATAATTTATGCTAAATCACTATATCATTCTATTTGAAGGCCTGGCATTAGGAAGACATAAAAATGTAGAAAACTCAAATAATGAACGATCTGTCATCTAAAGGGGAAACAAAATGTAGAGTACTTACTTACTTATGTTTTATAGTATATAATGGCTCTTAAATATCAAATCAAGAACTAGAGATTGGGGACTGGCAGTTTTTTAGGGAAACTAATGCAGTGTATTTTTCCCTATACATATAAACTGAGGGAAGGTGAAATCATTTAGCTATACAGGATATATGCGAAAAATGTTTCACTTTACATTTCTAAGTTTTAACACCTTGATCAGCAATTATTTTTTATTCAAACTTAGTATAAAGTCATTTATATACAATCCATTTTTAATGTTATAATCCTATTGCTCACAGCTTTCAATTCAGTTCAGGAAATGCCTTGGATGCAATTTTGCAGGAAATGTTTTATTAAAAGGAATGTCTCCTTTATAGAGCACAGACGATTACGAGCAAAATATAGCCATGATCTTGAAAATAGTTTATCATTGCACATCTTTAAAACGTAATAATCACAGTGGCAATGCACAGCAGAGATCTATTAGTGTGTTTAATCTCCTGATTTCCCTATAGTGTTGATGCTTTCATTAGGCCATTTTACATTTGAGGAAGCTGAGAAATGGTAGCCTTTTCATTCCGGCTTATCAAATTGTTTTTGCGACCCTCTGCACTTTGGCAGAACAGGGAAACCTTTGACAGCATAACTCCTCACTACCAGTTGAAACTGATGATATATATTTCAAACATTTTCACAAACATTTGCCAAAGATTGCAACAACTGAAGACCATTTAACTACTTCCCAATTTTGCCAAAGAATGTCAATCGGTGATGGGGGTGAAAATATAAGTTTCATTCATTCGTCTTGATCATCGTTGAAACAATGCAGTAGTTACTTGTGAAAGATTATTTGGGTCATTCGTTTAAGGACATTTTTTGTGGTTGATTTTTCAGTAAATGAGGATTTCCTTAGACTATAATCATGATTTGAGAGTGAGGGCAGTGGTTTGGAAACCAGGAGGCCTAGGCCTTAACTTCTGCTCCAAAGTCACCATTTGACTTTAGCAAAGCTCTTTAATTCTATGTGAGTCATTTCTCTTTCCTTTTAACTGAAGCTGTTGGAGTTTTAACCTGAGATTACTTAAATATTGTCTCTAGAAGCCGGGCGGTGGTGGCACACACCTTTAATCCCAGCACAAAGCTACACAAAGAAATCTTGTCTTGAAAAACTAAAAAAAAAAAAAAAAAAAAAAAAAAAAAAAAAAGATTGCCTCTGGGACTATCGTATATTACAGTTCTGTGACTTAAATTCCATTAGGTATTTTCTAATCCCTGTAACTAACACCAGGAGGAGTAGGTTACTTTTTATCCATGATCTGGGCCATTGTATTCTAGATCCTTCTTCTCTATCACCATTCTGAAATTCTTGCTTTTAGAAAAGAAAACAACAACAAAACAAAACAAAACAAAACAAAAAAACAACACTCAAGGTCTATGGAATGAGTAGTGCTAATTTTAGATTTTATAAATTATTATAAAAACTAATTGATAAGGACCAAAGATGACTAATAGGATGAATATCTAAATTTTAAAGGCCAGTGTCAAGTCAGTCTATCAGTTGTTCATTGCTTGAACTGGAATAATAACCCTCATTATCACACTTTATCCATGCAAAAAAGTTATGTAATGTGGAAAGAGGGAAGAGTGACTTTGAGCCTGCCCTTTGCAAAAGATGTCCTTATTGGGCTTCTTCATAGTAATTGTACTGTATGTGCTGACCTCACTGAGAGAAGGTTGAAAATAATCAAATATCACCAAGGAGAAGAGACCCCCTTCTACAGCTGAAGCAAACTGGACACTTTTTTGTTTTATCTTTTTGCAGAGAAAAGCAACTCAGTTACAACTGTCTGAGCTCAGATATCAATCCATCCCCAAGCAGGACAAGTGTGGGTGATATATGGAAAGGATATTTTAAAATCTACTTGAGCTTGCCATTCTGGAGGCTTGCCCAGGAAGGAGCCTCCGAAAAAAAAATCACGATGGAAACAAGAAAATTTTATCAAATTTATGCAGACCTTGAGAGCCATGGAAAATAATTGGACAACAGCCCATCACTAAGCAGATAAAGGTTTCATCATTAATAACAACTGTGACAGCTATTCCCACTGTCTTTCTCCTGTGTAGGTTTCAGTGGCTGAATAAGTCTGTGTAGGAGTTTTGTGCAGTATCGTGATAGAAAAATGCTTCCTTTACATGTCCTTACACAGTCAGTCCTAGCTTAATCTAACTCATTTTTTAAACATAGTTACACTGTCAAATAGAAGTGGTAGCAGCATTTCTTTCCATGGCCAGAAGTATTTCCTTTCAAATGTTCAAGTAAAACAATAACAAAATGCCACATATCAGTACAATGAAGATATTATCTTGAGTTAAGGAAAATATTAAACTAAGTTATAATAGTTTATATTTATATTTATATACATATATATCCTTTTTAATATAAATACTTTCAACAAAATTACATCATTTTATAGGGTGATATAATGTATATTAAAAATAATGATGACCCTCGTTGGCTTCACAGACATCGAGTGAATCCTATGGTTTATTTTAAATGAGGTATTTTTAGTGAGATTGTATCATACACACATGCTAAGCCACTTTCAATAATGGTTCAAACTTTCCAAAAGAAGACACTATTGTATTAAGTCAACCATATGACCCTTGGTGTGGGTGCCTGAGAGCTACACGTGATAACACAAGCCACTACAGTTAATAATATGAACTGAACCTTTAAAAAGACATTGTTCTTCAGAGATCTAACTAAAATTTCTCAATAGAGAATAGAGAATGAAAATGTGCCAAAATGTTTCAGTTAATTTATTTTTAATAAAATAGAACATCTTGTACACTGATCACTTTCACAGGTTGAAGGGTGTCTTGAGTTGAAAGAACTACAGATGAAGTGTAATTAATCGTATTTATTTTTGAAAAATCATTGAGTATTTAGCTTTTGGGTGGTTGTTATGAAGACATTAATTTAAGTTCTTAAATTTTTAGCATCACAGATTACAGTGCAATATGAGGACAGAAAGATATATAAGGTTATATTTACTTAAAATGCAAAAGTTAAAACATAATGGAATCCAAAGCAATCAAAAGCATAATAAGTTTTGCTGGAGATTTAGTTGGGCTGAACTATTTTGGAATGTTTTATCACATTATTTTTTCATGTACATATGTGATATATGTGTATATTTTGTGAGTTTATAAGCATGTCAGCATGTATATGTGTATAGAAGCACATGCATATGTTTATGGAGAACTAAGGTTGACTTGGAGGTATTTTTTGATGGGATGACTACCCACCTTGTTCATTGCGGGTCTCTCAGCTGAAACTAGAGTCCATGCATAAGGATCAGTTGAAGCTAGCCAACTTGCTCAGTGATCCTGTTTGCCAACCCAGAACTGAAATGACATGTTAGTTGCCATATTCATTGGTCATTTACATGACTTCTGTTGAACTCTGTTCCTCATACCTGTATGAGAAATGAGTTATCTATTGATCCATCTATCCATCCTTTTTTTGGAATATTTTAGTATTAATTTACTGACTTTAACACTTCTACATTAAGATCATCAACTAAGCTATTAGAGATCCCTGAAGATAATCAGGCAAAGATTATTACTGGTCATCATCAATGAAGCTACTATTTAAAATTATAGTTTAATACAACTTGAAATAAATTCTGACCATCTAGAAAAATTTCCAAGAATCTATGTTAAAAGTAAAAGTTACATTTCAAAAAGTTATTCTTTAGTAGAAAGCTAGAAAGCAATCTTTATTACCTTTAATCATCTCTGAATAATACTGTTTCTATGTAAGACAAATTTCTAAGCAGTCTTATTAATAAAAAACATGGAGCCAGATATTGGGGTTAAAACTGAAAGATCAGAGGAATAGGACAAGACACAGCCAACCTCACCTCACCAACTCCTTAGCTTCCAAAGAGATCTACTCCCTGTATACCCATGCTCATATGCCCTTCTGTCCCTGCCCTCTTACTTCCTCTCTCCATGCAGTTACATCACTTCCTCATTCTGCCTTGCTCTACCACTTCCTGTCTGTCTGGACAGACTTCTAGACCTTTATGGTTAACTCACATTGGAATTAAAGCCATGTTTCACCATGCCTGGCTCTGTTCCCAGTGTGACCTTGAAATCACAGAGATTGGGATGGATTTCTGCCTCACAAATGCTAGTATTAAAGGCATGTGCTACCATTGCCTGATATCTACGTTTAATATAGTGGCAGGCTTTTTACTCTGATCTTCATATAAGCTTTATTAGGGTACATAATATATTGGGGGATAAATATATCACCACATTTCCCTTTTGTCTAAAATAAAAATTAAAAAGTTATAACTAATATAAGAAAAACTACCTATAATAAATATAATAACTCTATACAATATATACAAACAAAAATACGTCAACAATGTCTAGTACATTTGCATTTGACAAATTCAGAGGAAATACTCCATTATCTAGCCTATTTTTTTAATCTAAAGGATTGTATCTAATTTACCTTCTATCCTAATTTGTATTATCAAAACTATCTCTTGATGTCTTTCAAACTTATACACTTTATACCTCTTTAGTGAATGTCTTTTCTAAATTTCTTAACAAGAAAAAGTATAAACTATCTAATCTTCAACTCCCTCAGAGACCCATGAAGGAAATAATATTACCTAGTAAAACAGGAAGTGCAAACAAGTGACTTCCAAAAAATGTGTATTTTGACAGAAACAAACAGATGCCTGGATAGTCACCCGAGATTTCTCTGCAACATTAGGGCATCATCTTTGACCTACAGACTTAGCATATCTGACAGACTCTTCTGAGAAGCAGGATTTTCTAAAGAGTCTTTCTACCTTATCTTGGCAAGGATCAGCAGTCCTTTGTTTTGTGTCCTGCTTGTCCATTTTGGACAGCATCCTGTCACTCCCAAAACTTGACTTAGGGACTTTCACAATAAGAGGTTAAGTAATAAAGAGTTCTTAATTATTATATGAAAGAAATCCAAATGTAGTCAAGAAATAACAGAAAATAATGCCCCAATCAGATTCCTTTCATTACCAAGTGAAACTTTCAGTGTCAGGAATGGATTACATCTGATTGAGCTGTTGGCCAAAGACGCCAATGGAAACCCTGAAACAGCTTAGGCCAAAGGCTATTGGTGCTCTCTACAAATTGAGGTAAGGTTCTGTTGCTGAAGAGAACATTTACATAACTCAATGAACAAAGAAACAATGAGTTGGTACCTACCTATAACTATAATCTTCACCCTACTAAGTAGTGTTTATGGTACTAGAAGTTATTCTGTACACTATCAGAGTAAAATCTTAAACACCAACAAAGCTACAAACCCAGTGGTGTACAGTGGTGACCTGTCTGCATGATTTGCTGGTGCAACAGTAGCACAAACATTGTGGGAATAACCAACCAGTATCTAACTAGATTTCAAATTTACTCCATGAAACAAAATTTAGTGATATGTTGTCTATGCTTTAACAAATAAATCTTGCCTTAAGATCATAGTGCAGAGCTAGCACTAGAGGCCAGGCAGTGGTGGCACACACCTTTAATCTCAGCACTTAGGAGGAGAAAGCAGCAAGTGATATGGCTGGGTGAAAGAGGAAGTGATAAATAATGTCTGGCAGAGACAGGAACTTGACACTTTTTGGCTAAGGATTGAGTAGAGATAAGGACTAGTGGCTGACTGCTCTGTTTCTCTGATATTTTAGTTTTCACCCTGATGTCTGACTCTAGGTTTTTATTAATAAGACCAAATAGGATTCATGTTACAATAAAACTTGTGCCTTACTCTGCTTGAGAGGCTAAGAACCTAAGAATAGATAGGCCATGTGTCTAGTGGAAAGCCAGACACTATTGTTTTGCTAAAGGAACATGGATGTAGAAAGATTACTAATGGCATTCTGCTATATCCATAGATCAATGTCTTGCTCAATCATCATCAGAGAGTCTTCCTCTTGCAGTGGATGGGAACTAATACAGAGATCCACAACTGGACAGTGTGGAGAAAGTGAAAGACTTTGGAAGACATAGCCCTAAATGAGGTGTCATCACCAAACCCTCCCCTCAGGGCCCAGGAAAATACAAAAATTTAGAAGCAAAAAGATTTAAGAGCTACATGGGATGAAAGATACCAAGGAAAGAAGGCCTTCTAAACACAAAAGAACTGGGGCATAAATGAATTTGTTGTCTTCCAACTATTAGTGAGAAGAGAAGGGAATTCAGGCCAGGGTGCTTACTCTGTGCTCTAGGAATTATTTGAACTTGAAAATGAGAGTATGATCAAGAAAGCTCTAGATGTATTTGTCAGTGAATCCCAGTGCTACTGTTTAATAAACCATGTGTATTGTGAGGAGCTTTTCTGAATCTCTTGCCTACTCTTGGGGTATGATTCCATGGATTGCTATACATGGAAATACATTGAAAGTGCAGTTTGTATGGCACATTATAATCTGAGATAGTTCTTGCAAGGTTATTTATTCAGTTCTCCAAGGTAAATTGGATTTTCCAGAAAAATAGTGCTTTTCCACAGTCTGTAACTTCAAATTCACATAAAATGCCGGTATTGCTCTGGAGGAAAGGAGTCTGAGTCCACAGAAAATCAGAATTTACTTTTTGACAGCTAGGCTACTTACTGTTAAAAATTTATTTAAATGTGCCTAACATCCCCTTTATTTCTGAATGCATATTGGATTAATTGTAACTGAATTATTTATATTTCCTTTAATTCTGAAACTGGTAACATGAGAGAGATCAACAGCCTCATTTAAGGAACTACAGAAATCATCCTTGAAAGTATAGTCTTCACCTTCTAGCTGAAGAAATGAGCCACAGACAGGAAAGATATTTAGCCCTACATGTTTTCTATTATGATTATACTAAAACAATATAAAGGTACTACTGTCTATTTCATAGCCTATTTGTTGTAAATGTGTGAGGAAAATAGTGTGATGATGCATTTATGTTCTCAAAGTAACATATACAAGCAGAGCATGAACTATTTTATTTAATTCAAATGTAAGTATCATGTAAATAAGGAAAGAACATATTAAGTTGATGAAAATTCTATAAATACTCAAATATTTAAATTTTCCATTATGCAGAATTACATAAAATCAAAAGGAATGTTTGGGTTAATTTGGATGATTTTATGACTTCTGGATTCTCCATATACCATAACCTTTGTAATATCCAATCACTCATGTTACTATTTTGTGTACATATTCAGTGTCTAAGTGGGTCTCTCTGGGTATCCTTAGAAACCTAGATGAGTATTCTCTCCCTGCAGGAAGCTAAGGAATATTCAGGACACTATGGTGCCCCCTTAAAATCTTCATTTTAAAAGAAGGTTCATAGAGGAAAGTATATTCTATAGTTAGCAAAACTGCTATAAGAGAAGAGTGAAAGTGTGAATTTTATATCTTTCTTGGTAAATGGCATACATTGAGTACACCTTTCCCTATTAATTATTTCAAAACAACAGAAAAATGAGAGAAACTCACTATCTATATATTTGTTTATCTATCTGTCTGTCTGTCTGTCTGTCTATCTATCTATCAATCATTTATTTATTGAGGAATTCCTACCTGGTAAATATAACAGAGCTTGGCATTGATACAAAGCACAGAAGCATCTGTGACAGAATGGCTGGTGTTAACACTCATGTTGATGTTTTGCAATGGCTCTACTTGAATCAAGCCTTTAGGTATTTCAGCACTATGTATTATTTCTATCTGCTTAATCTCTATTTCCTATATTCTAGTCTTCCTGGAGTATCTGAGGACTAGGCTGCAGTCTTTAATAAATACATTTGTTTCACTTCATTTTTCTGTCATCGTAGTTAATATGCCTGACTAAAAGGAGCCCACCTCTCATAGAACACTTGTGTTAGAATGATGTTTGAACCATTAATATAACATTGCCTGATGAAACTGATTTTGTTCATATAGTTAGAACAATGCCACGGGATGTTATACTGTAGTGCTGAGATGAGATAAGTCTACTCATGCAAGACATTAAAAGCAGAGGGATGGAGGGATACCTTAGTGTTTAAGGGCATTTCCTGCTTTTTCAGATAACCTGAGTTTGATTCCCAGCACTCACAACTGCCTCTAAGTCTACTGCCATTAGATCAGACATTCCTTTCTGTCCTCAGTGGACTACCACATAGATAGATGTGTATACACGGAAACACACACACACACACACACACACACACACACACACACACACACACACACAATACAGTATCTATTGTTTTAAAAAGATGACACTGAAATAGGAAACTTTTCCTGGACAGCACTAGAGCAGTTTTGGCAGTGACACATGACAGAAAAAGCAGATCTCTTAAGCTTGATATAGATGAAAGCAGCTGTTTCTGTCTTTGCAGATAGAGGAAGGAATGGTTTCACTCCTGGGTTATTCTAGACCATGTCAAGTTGAAAAACAGTATTAATCATCACATGTGTTTCAGTAGGAATATTTGCCCGAAAATAGAAAAATAACCAAACAGCACCCCATCTCTGGAGATAGAACATAAAGCCAAGGTTCATAATCACAACATAAAAAGTTTACAATAGCACATCCTCACTCAGCCAAAGTTATTAATTGCTGTGTATGTGTCTATTTATGAAATGTATTTAATTCATTTAAACCCCACTATCTATTTTATTTTTTGACAATAATATATTCTGTCTACGGGTCTGTTAGGAACTAAAATGACTTAATAGAAGGGGAAAGATCTAAAGCTTTACTTTTCAAAGTCAACTACATGGAAGCTTGTTTAAAAGTGGCATATCTGACCCATCTATGACCTACTAAGCCAGAGTCTGATTTTAATAAGTTCACTAGGTGGTTTATATGTGGACTAATTCAATAGATACATTAAATATAAGGCATAATTGGCAGAAAATATAGATATTTATCAGACTCTAGTGATTTGAAAGAGAAGAATCCTCCCTCTAGAGGCTCATACATTTTAATATTTTGTCACCAGGGATTAGAGATGTTTGGGAACGTTTAGGAAGTGTGGCCTTGTGTGTAAAGCTGTGTCACTGGGGATAGGTTTTAAGATTTCAAAAGTCCACTCAAGGTCCAGTGTCTCTCACTGCAAGCAGCCTGCAGAATGGGATGGAAAGCTCTCAGTTACTGCTCCAGCACCATGTCTGCTATCCTGCTACCATATCCCCCACTAAGATGATAATGATCTAACCCTCTGCAACTGTAAGAAAGTCTTCAGTTAAATGCTTTCTCTTATAAATTGGTTTGGTCATGGTGTCTACTCACAGAAATGGAATAGTAACTAAGACAGCTTCACAGAGATAAGTTGAGGTTAATGATTAATGACATTATTAAGTAATACAGACAAATTTTGCATAAGATAACAATAAGAAATATTTGTGAAATACAAGTGTTGAAGCTGGTGAGATAGCTCAACAAGTAAAGAATAAAACAGAATGTATTCTGTTTTTCTTTTACTTTTAGATTATAGGTTATCTATTAATTTCTTCCTGAAACTCACTGAAGAACATCCTTGTAAACTCATGTTGATATAGTGGTTTCTGTTTAGAACATTATTAGTTATTGATGCAGTTTTCTAACTAGATAGATGTCTACTACATTTCCTGTTCCTTCTTGTATGTACTTGTGAAAGTTATATCTTCTAAAGAACCAGACCAATTCATCTAATTTATTAAGTGATTGATACATCAATGTTTATAATTTCCCTTATTATGTTTTTAATATATGGGTGTTCTTGGATTTTTTAATACCTATACTCTGTCCTCTCTCTTATTTTAATTAGTTCTTCTGGATAGAAGCTGGCTGATTTCATCTATCCTTTCAAAGAATCAACTTTCCATTTTTTATTGATTTCCTATTTTTAATTTTATTAATTTTTCTCTCAATTTATTTTCTTTCCTTCATATTATGTTAAAATTAACTAGAACTTCAAATTAAATTTTCATAAGGTAGAAGTATATTCTCATTTTAGTGTTTTTTAAAAAAAATTCTGTTTAAAATGCTACAAATATCTGTGTAAATACCTATATTGGGAACAAAATCATACATTAATAATTTATCATATATTCCTATCATGTACTTACCTGAACACTTTATCATAATTAATTAGAATTTTGTTTTACAAGTTATGACTTGATGAAGTTACCAGTGTTATATTACAAAAAAAAGTACATAGAGCTTTTAAAGAATTTAAAATGTAACTTTAGTATTCTACTTTATTATTGACAGTATCTATATTTAAAGTTTATTTTTGATTCTTTTGGAAATTTTCTGCCTGCCCCTTCAAAACCCAGACTGATTTTACTTTTCCTTAGATATGAATTAATTTTGCCATTTTCAAAGAAAATGTTGCTTTAAAAGACAAAGAAATCAGCCCTTGAGCCACTAAGAGACACTCTAATATATTTTACTTTTTAAAATTATGCTATAATTATGTCATTTTTGCTCATAGGTATCCTAACTGGGTAGGATTATTGGTTGCTTCTTTCCTTTATAACAGTGGTTCTCAACCTGTGGACCATAACCCCCTTTATAGGGCCATGTGACCCTTTCACAGGGGTTGTCTAAGACTATTAGAAAGCACAGATATTTATATTGTAAATAATAACAGTAACACAATTACAACTATGAAGTACAAACAAAAATAATTTTATGGTCAGAGACCACCACAACCTGAGAAACTGTTTTAAAGGGTCACAGCATTAGGAAGTTTGAGAACAAATGCTTTAGAAGCTTTCATGATGCTATTTGGTACCATGAGAGCTAGTCCTTGAGGAGTGTGTTTTCATGTTATCTTCAGATTGGGGGCTTATGGATCATTTTTCTGAAGTGCATGCTGTCTTCAGCCATAAGAACTTACCTTCCATCTTCATCTTCAGTGGTGGAGGCAAAAATGTTTTGGGATTCTCTTTAAATACCCTAATGACTGACTCAAAAGAGGACTTCTCATGCCTGGTGTTGGGTTTTTGTTACATAGCACTTGGACATGGCCTTACATGACCTTAGGAGCAGGCCTAGATTGCAATATTTCATTTAAACTGTCTATGTATATTTATACACTGTCCTTTATGGATAATAGGTATTTTTAGGTAGATAGCTAATAGTGTAATTCTGCATGACTTTTATAGACATCCTTACCATTAATTTATCTTCTTTCACCCTTCTTTTGGATTTTTCTACCTTCCTCTCCCTAATTAGGGCCCCCCTTTTATGTCCGCTCCTCTGATCAGATCAATCAGATCACTTGTACCATGCTATTCCCCTCTATATTCCTCCCTACCTAACAATGGTTCCATTTGACTTTTCTGGTTTCTGTAGTTACTCCAAGTTATTAACTTATATCTGAAGAACCTCAGATGCGTAAGAATATGATACATTTGTCTTTTTAGGTCTAGGTTACCCCAGTAACTCTAAAATTAATAAGACAAAAGAAATGTCTTGTGTGTACATATATGCATGTGTGTGTTTCTTTTTCAGTCACTAGAAATATCTAGATCAATTTTTTCTCATTCTAGTTCAAACCTCCTCCTCCCCTAAACTCTCATTTCCCCATCTCTTGCCCTCCATTACCCTCCTCACCCCCAGTTTGTTCATGTAGATCTCATCCATTTCTCCATCACTGGGCAATCCATGCGTCCTTCCTAGGGTCCTCCTTACTAGCTAGCCTCCCTGAAGCTGTGGGTTGCAATCTAGTTATCTTTTGCTTTATATCTAGTATCAACTTATGAGTGAGTACATACTATGTTTGTCCTTCTGAGTCTGGGTTACCTCACTCAGGATGGTATGTTCTAGTTTCATTCATTTGCCTGAAACCTCATGATGCCATTGTTGTTCTCTGCTGAGTAGTACTCAATTGTGTATATGTACCACATTTTCTTTATCCATTCTTCAGTTGAGGGGCATCCAGGTTGTTTTCTGGTTCTGACTATTACAAATAATGCTGCTATAGTTGAGCATGTGTCCTTGTGGTATGTTTGAGCATTCCTTGGGTATATGCCCTAGAGTGGTATAGCTGGGTCTTGAGGAAGATTGATCCCCAATACTGTCAGTAGAAATATCTAGATCAATTTTTCTCTATCATATTTCTTTAATCATTAAAAATCTAAACATGCCATCAATCTTACAAATGCTTCCATATTCTGTAAAGTATATCATAATCTTTGGTTATGTCTTTGTTATTTTATCTCAATATGGCATTTATTATTGTTTTATTATTTTATGTGTATGATTGTATTTTATTAGTTAATATTTTTAAATTTTTCTCTTTTTTAGTGAATAGGTCAAAGGAATCTCTATGTACTAACAGAAACAGCATTTCTGCAATGTAATAACACAATTGAGCTTGATGTGTTAGGACTTTCCAGGAAGATGGAACTGCATAATAAAAAGATAGAGATGTATAGATACAGACTTATTTATGAGAGAACTGTCTGTTATGGCTCTGAAAGCTGAGATCTGCGAAAGCATGCTGCACACAAGCTGAAAATCCCAGAGCAGCCATTGCATGTCACACTACAATTCTCAATGTCCAACAAAGGGGAAAAGAGTGCTGAAGGAAGGCAGTGTGGGTCTTGGAGTTCAGAGGCATGCGTTTCTTCTGCTCAAAGGTGGCAAGGAGCAAACTGAATTAAGATGAAAGAGGAGATGTGGGGTGGGTCATGGGAGTGAGATATCATCCTAACTCTATAAGAATGAAACAGGCCAATTTGTCCTTTCACTGTTTTCAAACACTACATTTCAATAAATATTATTTTGTTAAGCCATTAATGTACATTACACTAAGTTAATTCATGTGCTGAGTTAATATTTAATTATGTACCTTCTGGCTGAGATACCTGGTAATCTCTTCCTCTGAGAGTTTCTAGATAGGGAAATAAAATTAAAAAATACAAGCTTCCAGAAGTGGTATTTGTATGTTCATGCTGTTCTTCCTGTTTTGGGAGAGTCCCTTGTTTTTTGTTTTTTGGTTTTTTGTTTGTTTGTTTGTTTGTTTGTTTTTTACACACAAACTGTTCTGAGAAATTTTACAATACTTAGTTGATTCCAAACCATGCTTATATGCATGGTAGTAAAAGAAGAATTCCAATTACCTTATATCAGTTTACTTCATAAAATACCTAACACTTAAGAACAATATTTTAGAATATCTTTCTGGAACCCAGCAGATAGTTTCCTCATTCACGGTAGATGGTTTATTTTGGTGGCCTTCATCTTTGTTCTCAGACTTAACAAGGACACTCATTTTAGCTCAGCAACCAGCTTCTCTTTCAATTTATGTTTCGTTTCAGTAATTGTTCCCCACATCTTCTTGTAAAGCAAATCTCATTTGATTACTAGACCAAATCAGCCTATTTGTGTACAGAACCCCAAAGGACTAGAATTTAATCCCCTGAGTACTTAACATTCTTGTGAGTCAGGAGCAGAGCTAAAGCAAATTGCTGATCTGAGGCACCCGTGCCTGAATTCATGGATAGAGCTGACAGATACACACTTTGTTCTATTAAAAGCTTGTAGGCACATTGTTTTTCCTCTAGTAACTTCCAACAGATACTGAAAGTGAACACATTTCAACAAGCCAACAGGAAGATTTTGAGCCCATAGTAAGAATGAATTGATGATCTCTGTCAATTCATAAAATCTTAAATGTTAATGAATATGCTCGGCTGGAATTCCTATGGACTCTACTTACTCTGAAACAAAATGACAGCATGAATTGACTCTACCTGGTTCTTCTTTTGAATATTCTCTAGTTGTGGCCTCAAAAAGTAAGATTTGCAGAGCCTAAGTTTGAGCTTTTGTTGTGTGTTTGGCTTTCGTTGCTAAAGTTATGTTCATATTTATTTAATTTACTTCACTCTTAAACTGGTGGCCCAATAGGGAAAGCATGACAAAAAGTTAGCATTGAGATGCCCACATGAGAAGCAACTAAAATGAAGAGCACACAAAACATCCAAGTGGGCCAAAAAGAAGAAGCCAAGTGAAAAGGCAGCTGTGGAAGAGACCTGTGGAAAAGGGACAAATTTGGAGGCACCTTAAGAGATTCCAGGCATGGGGAGCTAAGATATTTTGAAAGTTATATTTATAATTAATAGGTTTAATATAAAGAACAGTTTAAATGCTTATTTCCAATTTGATTATACGATACTATTGGGACCTGAAAATAAAATCAAACCATGTCAATAATTTTTATTTATTTTAAAAGATATATGAAAACAAATGTTAACATATATCATGACGCTACCTGCTTCAACCATTCCCAGAAACCCATCCAGGCACTTGCTGAGTACTATCTCATCTTAATAGTTAATTGAATTGCACTAACTCTGTGCAACTCTATCCTCGGTTCTTTCAAAATTCATTTGCAGTAGTATTGCTACATAGATATGCAAGCAGCCTCTTGTTCCTTGGATTCTAAGTATATGTGGGCTTTCTTTTTTAAAATATTATTTTTATGTGTGTATTCATACATGAATGAGTGTATCCACATATGCCACAGTGAGTATGTGGAGGTCAGAGGTGATGAAGGGGGGTGGGCAAGCCTATTTAGAAAGCAGTTTCCCAACTGAGCCATTTTGCTGGCCTAAGCCTGCTTTTCTATCTTCTAAGATCAAATTGCTCAGGGTAGAAATGAGTATCATGTGAGGCTGAAGGATATCAGACAGTGAGGTGGGGCAGCATGGTCTTCAGCCATTGTCAAGAATTTGGGATTCATGCCATCCTGCATGTATGCTTTGATCTTGTATCTCATGGACTATGTTTTTAAAACTTTGTTTCTGGCTGATAATTATATATTTTTTTCTTCTTCATGTGAGTTAGCTTAACTGTAGGACTATCAGTTGCTTTCCCAAAGGTCTCAGCTTATCTGATTTTCTGCTGCATTAATCAGTACCATGGGAATGACAAATGGCTAAGTTCCAAAATAAACTAGCTGAAGCAAATCAAGATGAAACAGTGGTTTCTGTAGCTGTTGCTTTCCCTACAAATCCCTTGCTCCTTATTGTCACAGTAGTTCACTTTTCTCTGCAGCTCTTTTATCCCATTCTGCAGGTGAGTTCTTCTACAGTGGAACAAAGAGGACTCTCAGAATCAAATCCATGTGCTGAAGTTGCCTATTGCATATCCCTGGGAAAGCAAGAGGAAGTTCGTTTCTATCATTGCCTAATGTCAACTCTAGCAAAGGTTTGTCCTTCTTTGTCTACAAGCTCAGAATGAACTGCATATTAAACACAAAAAGCCTGAATCATGATCGCATTTCCCATGGCAACAGGAAAGGACAGGGCTGACAACGGAGAAAGGATATGAAGAAATTTTCAAGATGTGTCTCCCCACAAAGAAATCAATATATCTCTCTTTTCCTGGGACATTTTTCTTTTTAAATCCCATTATTGAGTAACCCATCCCCTATGTACAGTCCTCTTCTCATGCTAGACTATGTGTCAGGCATAGTATTCCCAGTTCTCCCATGAGGAATAAAGCAATGATCAAAGTATTACATCTAGGATGCTGCTGCACAGTGACTCACCTAAAAGTTATCAAACATGATACATGGATCTCAAAAGCTCAGAGTGAAAGTTTGAACTGATTCATGACTCCATTTCTTCATTCTTAAAATAGAGGTGATAAAGCTGCTATTCGCTACAGCAGAGTTATGAGTTGTGTTCCAAATCATGGGTTAGAAGAAAAGCAGTCAATCAACCTTTAGAAACTGGGAGATACTTTGAAGAAGTGGGCTGTAGAATAGATGGGAGGTACTCAGGACAGTTGGAGGTAAACTTTCAGGGGCAACTATGGGAAGATTTCCCGTCTTATTTTAGCACATGCTCTCTCTTTCTCTGTTATACCTTTACTTCCAAATTGGTGATTTATGTGATATATCCCTAAAATTACATGTACAGTAAGAGTTGAACAGTCTATGCTGCAATCCCTTGACTATCTAGATAATTAAATAATTCTTTTTTATTTATTAAGATAATATGCCTAAGAATTTTAATTATATTAACAGAAATTACACTTCCTTGTAACATCAATTTGATGACTAAATTAGTATTGAAGCTGTAGAGTAGTGATTGGCATACAGTAAAGTTATACTAACATTATCTATAATATTAAGAATTAATATTTCTAGCATCTGATTTTCTTGTATGTTATGTATGCTGTCAGTCACATTTCATCACTGTGATAAACATTTCAAGGAAACAGTTCATAGGAGCAATGATTTACTTTCATTAAGAGGTTCAAAGTTTGTAGTCCAATGTCATTTGGTTCAGTAGCTTCTGCTCACCAGTGAAAACTCAAGAGAGTGGCAACTTGTGGTGAAGTGAACCAATTCAGCTCCTGCTGTGCAGAAAGCAGAATGAGACAACAACCAACTGAGGGCAGAGTATGTACTTTTAGGGTCTTCACTAAGTCACCAACTGCTGTGGGATGTTGTCTGCATGCTGTGACTATGTATTACTCTGATTGGTTGATAAATAAAATCCTGATTGGCCAGTAGCCAGGCAGGAAGTATAGGCAGGATGAGCAGATGAGGAGAATTCTGGGAAGAGGAAGGACAGAGTCAGGACTCACCAGCCAGACACAGAATAAGCAAGATGACAAGGCAGAACTGAGAAAAGGTACCAAGTCATGTGATTAAACACAGATAAGAATTATTGGTTAATTTGCGTAAGAGCTAGTCATTAATAAGCCTGAGCTAATGGCTGAGCAGTTATAAGTAATATTAAGCCTCTGTGTGATTATTTTATGAAAGGCTGCCTGACTGTGCATGAGAGATTTGTCCCAACCCAGGCCAGGCAGGACATAGAAAACTTCCAACTACAACCAACTTCCTCCAACCAGGTCTTGCCCCCTGCTTTTCATCACTTCCCAACAATCTCATCATAGTATAAATATATATATATATATATTGACCCACTGATGAAGGCAGAATCTTTAGTGCCCAGACATCATGCCAAAGCCCATCAGATGACAACCATATCAGGTTGAAATAATATCTAGAATATCATATATACGCTGTACATAAGAGCCTCATGAGTATTTCATCAATGACATGACCTAGATGCATGGCAAAACATATAGAAACCAAATCTGAGGAAATGTGTGGGCTTGAGAAGAATAGCAACAAGGCATCTGGATCATGTATAGGAAGAAATCACAGCATACCTGCAACATCTGGCCCTGGTGTGAATTCAGTGTTCTCATTCCTACTGAATTTTGTCTTTGCCTTTCCAGAGTACATGTTAGGAATTTTATATTAGACATTCCAAATTTTAAATTTAGGAGCATGATGTGTGTGTCGGGGGGTGGTGGTGTATATGTTGTGTTTGTGCATGTGTGTTTACATGCAATCACTATATAAATTAAATTAAATTCAGAATGTATTTAGTAAATGAGTTTAATATTCCTCTTGATTTTATAAAACTGAAAGGAAGGATCCTGTGGTTTGTTGGCTTTTCTTCTTCACAGCTAGTAGTGGGGCATTTAACTCTAAATAACATATAATTTTCATCTAAATACTGGTGTAACATCTGAGAGGATAAAAAATGATTCTGAACAAACTCCACTTAAATTTGTGAGTATTTCTGATTTCAAATGATTGGACTCAGACCTTAATGTGCCACCTTTGTTTATAAATTAACTCCTTTCTGATCAAAGAAATTGTACATAGATTAAGAGTACTTGTTATTCTTGGATAGGACCTGGGTTCAGTTGTCTGCGTACACATGTTCATTAAGAACTATCCTTGATTCCTATTTTGGAGGACCCAATATCTTCTGATCAGCAGCATCAGACATACATGTTATGTATAGATAAATGCATGTACATAGAATAAAATAAATAAACATCTATATACATAGAATTAAATAAATAAATTTAATTTAAAAATAAAAATAATAAGAAGAAAACACATTCAACCAGAGGTCACAAAACCACCATTTTTAAACATATAATTAGGAAATACTTCAAAACTAAACTTTAAGAAAAGTCTTGTAAAATCGTTTTCAGTAAATAAGAATCGTTTTAATTTTTTTCCTAATTGTGATAATAAAAGGAAGCTAATCTGGACATGCTTTCTCAAGGCAAAAGGAGAAACACAGGAAGAAAGGAAGGGAACACAGCAGGAAGGCAGGAAAACAATGAAGATAAACAGAGAAGGGATATGAAATTGTTTCTTAATTTCAAAGTTCTCATCTACATATCTATCAGTGAATTCACGCCTATACGATTTCCTTTTTATAGGTTAAATGCTAAGACCTGCGTTCTTAGTTCCATACTCATTCTTAACATTGTATTTCACAATGGATAGTATGTAATTTAACCATTATCCCTATTTGTTTGAAGGAGTATGCAATTAATTGATTCTAGGTGCCATTTCTACCTTAGCCACATCTTTTAGATTAAAATTGATGATATCAAATTTTGATAATATTCTGAATGCTTACAATTTCCACTTTTGTGGCTGGAGAGATACTTCCATGATTAAGAATACTATGTGTCACTCTTCCAGATGACCCAGGTTCAATGACCAGTACCACATTATGCCTCTTCACCATCTGTAATTCCAGTTTCAGGAAATCCAATACTCTCTGATGGTCTCCACAGGCACCAGGCACACATGTGATTCACAGAACTACATGCAGGCTGAATACCCATGCATGTAATATTTTTAAAATGATTTAATAAACATTTTCATTGTTGGATATTAAAAGTGACCCATTACTTTGCCACTTTCAATTCCTGTGTAGAATATAAGGTAATAATTGTACACCTACTTACTCAGTGAAGGAAAATGTATGTATTATGTGCAATAGAAGCCATGTGTGTGAAGTTGTGTAACATTTTCTTTCTGAAAATAGTCCCAAACTTGTAAGCCTAATTAGATATCAGCCTAAATAGAGATAAATAAAATGCTTCATGTCCTTCCAGTGGAATATTCAATAGTACCTATGAATGGACTACATATACATCTCACAAGTGGAAGAATCTTAAGAAGGTTATGTTGAGTAAGAACAGCTACTCACGAATATGCAGCATTGTTAAGCACTGTTATGTGAAGTTTCAGGACAGGAAAAACACAGCTGTGGTGAGGGAATTAAGAGCACAGACGCTGGTAATGAACTAAACTCTCAACTGTTAGAAATTATAAAAGTCTCTGTTTCCTGGGGCAGTTGTACAGATATATATTGAATATACACTAACTATCTCTATATTTATCTGACAATTTCTCACCAATAAACTATTGAAAGTAGGTATTCTTTTTGTGTATCCAGTGTAGTTGATAAAATACCCTTCTCAAAAAATTTTAATAAAATCCTCAAAGCATGTCGGTGGTAATCTTCATAAGGCAACTCGGCTAAGCTTTGGAGTACACATGTACTTGGACCTTGGTACACTGAGTGTTTTATAACTGCATATTTGGATGAGATTGGCCTTTGAATCAATAGACTGAGGAAATCAAGTCATCTATCATAATGTGCGCTTCTTGCTTCAAGTCAATTGAGGACCTGTTTAGAACCAACATGGAGCAGGTGGAAACTTCTCTCCCTTTAATGCTGGGACATTAGGTTTTCCAAGCCTTTGAACCTGGACTGAAACACTGTTTTTTTTCTAAGTCTAGAGGCTGAAGGTACTTGAAGTGAAACTTAATTTTCTTATCTCTTATACCCAGATCTTCAGACTTAGAATGGAAATGCACATTGTTTCCCTGAGTCTATAACTTGTTGGATGCAGACTTGGCCCCCTCAGCTTCCATAATTACTTGAGGTCATTACTTATTTCATATGTGGATAGTAGGTAAGGGATATATATTTATGATATATAATACATGATATAAACTTCCATCAGACTTGTTTTTAACTCGGGTTGGGGAGAACTCTAAGACAATTATACATTTTTTTTTTCAAAAATCTAACTAAACTTTGGGTCTTGCAGGAAATAAGGATTTAATTTGTCTTCATCCTACATATAGATTGAGAAGGTTGATTTTGTTTAACAACCACACTTCACTTGGGTATATACGATTAATAGCATGAAAAGGATTTAATTTTGTACTTTCAGTACAATGAATGGTTCAGAAAATGGTTTCAGTTCAGAAAATGGTTATTTAGTCCCTCCCTCTGGGTTGTGGAAGCCATAGCCATTTGTGAACGTATTTCCTCTGCACAGATCTCCTTTTCTACATTGAGTATTTTATTCTTAAAATTATGCCTCATTTATTTAATTAGATTTCAGTTGCATAATTCTTAGTATCATTTTTGTTAACTACCATCATCAATAAATTTGACATTAGAAAAGAAGTACTTTTTATTAGTGGTTAAGGTAATAGGCTATGCATCGAAATGACTGTCTTTGTACCTTCGTTCACTCACTATACAACCAGGACCTGGCAGATATTGTTCATAATATAAAACAATATAATACAAATAACTGAAGAATACTGAGCACAGCAACATATCATATTGCCCATATAAAAAGGATCTATATCTATATCTATATCTATATCTATATCTATATCTATATCTATATCTATATATCCATGTCAGTAGAGTGATACATTTTTCAGAGGTATTGACTGTACATTGCATGTTTCTGCCACAGTATCTCAGGATTTCAAAGGAAAAATAAATGAAAATAAGAAGTAAGACACTTAGTTTTATGAAACTCTTACTGTTATGTTGAAAGTTACATAGTTTTACATAAACTAAAAGATTAACTGAAAAGCTATGTATTAAAAATTAAATTGCATATCGTTAAAATATAAAAATAAAAAATATGAGCATAATTTTTATGGAATTTTAAATGTTTCTTTCGTAGTAAATGCATTTTACATACAATGTATCCTCTTACAGTTTCTCCTCATTCTACTCCATCAGTTTCTCCCCACCCTCCCTCCCATCCACATCCACTTCCTTTCTGTCTCATAAAGTAAAAGCTTCTCGTAAATAACAGTTGTAATAAAATACAATACAATATCATATAACAGTATAATATGATAAAACAACATATTGGAATAAAACAAAATAAATAGAGAGAAAAGAGCCCAAGAAAAGGGACAGAAAGTAGGGATCGACTGATTTGCAAACGCAGGAATCCCTCAAAAACACAAAACTGTAAGTGGTCATATATACACAAAAGACATATAGGACAGAAAAAGTGAAAAAATATTAAAATTAAAAAAGAAAAAAAAAAAAGGCCCCAATACAACACCGTGAAACAAGGAACCTACAAGGATGCTGTTGAGTTTTAGATGTTGGCCATCTACTACTAGGAATGCTGTTCTCTGATCTTTGTATTAACAATGAGAGCAGTACATATATACAGTGTACAAAGATTGTTCCACAGCAGTAGGATGAAACTTTCCTTGAGTATATTTTGAGGTGTACTTGTTCATAACTTCATGAGGAACTGCCTCGTTAATTTGCATACTGGCTGTAAAATTTCACCCCCAACTGGCAACAGATGAGTGTTCCCTTTACTCACATCCTCTCAAGAATCAGCTGTCACATGTTTAAACATCTTAGTTATTTGGCACTACATATGATAAAATCTCAAACTGGTTTTGACTTGAATTTCTCTGATGACTAAAGATATTGAGCATTTCTTTTCATGTTTCTTAGCCATTTGAATTTTCTCCTTTGAGAATTCTCTGTTTGGATCTGTATCCCAGTTTTTAATTGGGTTATTTGTTTCCTTGATATCCAGGTTATTGAGTTCTTTGGAAATTTTAGATATTAGCTACCTATCAGATGTGTAGTTGGTAAAAAAAAAAAAAAAAAAAAATTCCATTCTGTAGCTGCCACTTGTTCCCGTGGTAATGTCAATTGCCATGCAGAAGCTTTTCTGTACCATACAACACAGTTTATTAATTGTTGATTGTAGTTCCTGTATTAAGGATGCTTTATTCAGAAAGTTTTCCTGTAATAATGAGTTCAAGGTTTTCCCTCTCTTTTCTCTTGAACCAGTCCAGTTCTGTCTTTCTGGATTTGTGTTGAGGTCTATGATCCCTGCGGAGCTGAGTCTTGTGAAGGGTGTTACTATGGATTTATTTGCATTCTTCGACATGCAGACATTCATTTTCACTTGATTCTAGGAAATTTTTAATTTGTTCCTAATTTTCTGTCTTTACTCATTTTTCATTCAGTAGTGAGTTGTTCAGTTTTCATGAGTTTGTAAGTTCCTGTTGTTTCTATTATTGTTGATATCCAGCTTTACTGTGTGGTAGTCTGATAGTTTGCATGGTGTTCAATTTTCTTGTGTCTTTTGAAACTTGCTTTATGTCCAAGTATGTGATCAATTTCAGGAAAATATCCATGAGTCGCTAAGAAATATGTATATCCTTTCATTTTTTTTTTTTTTTTTTTTTGGTTTTCTAAATATCCATTAGATCTATTTGGTTTATGATGTCAGTTAGTTCAGCATTTTTGTTTTTTAGCTTTTCCTGGGTGACCTATACATTGGGAAGTATGATATACTGAAGCCACACACTATTAGTGTTTGAGGTTCAATATGTAATTTAAGTTCTACTGATATTTCCTTTATGAACTTAGGTTTCTCTGTATTTAGTGCACAAATGTTTATCTTTTTTTATTTATTTATTTATGTTTTTTTTTTTTTTTTTTTTGGTTTTTCGAAACAGGGTTTCTCTGTGTAGCTTTGCGCCTTTTCTGGAGCTCACTTGGTAGCCCAGGTTGGCCTTGAACTCACAGAGATACGTCTGGCTCTGCCTTCCGAGTGCTGGGATTAACAGCGTGCGCCACCACCGCCCGGCTATAAATGTTTATAATTGCACGCAATGTCCTATTTGTGGATTTTTTTTTTTTTGGATGAGTATGCAGTGTCCTTTCCTCTCTGATGTGATTAGTTTTGGTTTGAAGTCTGTTTTATCAGATATTAAAATGGCTACAACAGCTTGTTTCTTGAGCCCATTTAATTGGAATATTTTTTCTATCCTTTTAACCTGAGGTAATTTCTATCCTTGATGATGAGACATATTTCTTAGATTCAGTAAAATGATGGAGGCTGGTTTTGTACTGCTCATTGATAACTCTCAATATCAATGGTCTTAATTAGCCAGTAAAAAAGACACAGACTAAAAGAATGGTTACTAAAACCATTGATGCTGAGAGTTGTCAATGAGGGAGAGTTATCAATGAACTGTGCTTGCTGATTCTCATTAATTTATTGTTATGGTGTGTTTCTATTGTACCCCCTTGATTTGCTGGTCAGAGATGATTTATTCCTTGTGTTTTCCCAGGGATGATTTCCTTCTTTAGAATGAATCTGTCCTTCAAGCACCTTCTGTAGGTGTGATTTGTGGACTTGGGCTGGATTTGTAGATATAGTTGCTTAAATTTGATCTTATCATGGAATATCTATCTTTCTCCCTCTATTGTGATTGAAAGTTTTGTTGGGTGTGGTAGTCTGGGCTCAAATCTGTTAACTATTAGAGTTTGTGGATTATCTGGCTAGTCCATTAGGCTTTTAGAGTCTACTACATTAAGAAATCAGCCTTACAGGTCTGTCTTTTTATGTTGCTTTGGTCTTTTTCCCTTGCAACTTGCAACATTCTTTCTTTGTTCTGTCTGTTTAATGATTTGATTCTTCTGTGTTGTTGTGATTTCTTTTCTGGTCCAGTACATTTGGTGTTCTGTATGGTTCTTGTACCTTGATAGGCATTTGCTTCTTTAGGTTAGGGAAATCTTTTCTATGACTTTTTAAAATAATATTTTCTGTGGCTTTGATCTGATTTTCTCCTAATTCCTGCATTCCTATCATTTGTAGATTTAGTCTTTACTAGCTTCCCATGCTCCTGGATTTTTTTTGGGGGGGGGGCAGGGCTGGAATATTTTAGATTTGAATTTTTCTTTTACAAAGGTGTCTGTTCCTTCTGTCTTATCTTTTATGCCTAAGAGTCTCTCCTTCATTTCTTGTATTTTGTTGGTAAGACTTGCCTCTGAGGTTCATGATTAGTTACTAAATTTTTCAATTCCAGATTTCTATCCATTTAGTTTTTCTTTATTAATGCTATATTCAGTTTCAAGCTCTGAGCACTTTTATTCACTCCCTTCCACTACTTGATTATGTTTTCATAAATTTCTTTAAGGGATTTATTCATTTCCTCTCTAAGGACCACTGCATATTAATAAATGCTGTTTCTTCAGGGTCTACTGTGGTAGGGTTGCTGGACTCCTTGAAGACATATTGTCCTTGTTGCTATTGATTGTGTTTTTATGCTGGTATCTAGGCATCTGGTTTTGGGATGATTGTAATTCTAGGTTTTGATATCTGGTCTTGTCTTTGTTGGGTAGGTGTTCCTTGGTTTCTGTTGCCCTCTCTGTTTCTTAGGAGGGTGAGGTTGCTGTGTGTTACCTAGAATGTGTTTAATGGTTATTGAGAGATGACACTTATGAATTAAAATGGGCTAGAATGGGTGGTACTGAGAAGGTCCACAAGAGGGATGAAAATAGAATGTTCCACAGGGATCTGCTTAGTTGCCTAGAAATGAGCATATAGAATGAGCCTAGTCCATAACACACATTGTGCTACAGAGCTGTAAATGAGCCTGTAGGTTTGGATTAGGAGGAGAGGACAGAGATCTGAAGCTTATCTACATGCCTTACTTGACTACTTGCTTCTTTGGCAGAAATTATTAGTTGGTTCCTAGGGTATGCCTTGTGTCTTTTGGTGCTGGGATACAGAGAAAAGTGTTGGGGATGTGGAGAAGACCTGTGTGATCCACTGGAGGTGGGAACAAAGAGAAGGAGAGGCCACAGAAGGTGGTTTATACAGAGCAGGTGATGAGACAGGGTTATTGGACTTGGAGAAGAGGAAGGTTAGATAGACAGCCAAAGTTTGCCTAATTGGCTTTTGTGGCTTGGGTGGTCTTTGGGTTTCCAGGCAATGCCTTCTGGAGTTGTGGGCTGGGAAAAAGGGAAGAGTAAGGAAAAAGGTAGAGGGAAA
This sequence comes from Onychomys torridus, assembly GCF_903995425.1. Lineage (NCBI taxonomy): Eukaryota > Metazoa > Chordata > Mammalia > Rodentia > Cricetidae > Onychomys > Onychomys torridus. Next base: position 51,021,035 of record NC_050448.1, read on the forward strand.
AAGTACACATAATCCCCTGAGCTCGGGGACAGAGAGGAAGGGGCTGCCACAGAGGTGGTTTGTCACAGAGTTGGGAGTGAGTATGAGGTTATTGGATTTGGAGGAGAGGAGTGAGAGGTGAAAATCTACAATGAGCCTACTGCTTCTCTGGCTGGTCACATATACATTTTTAATGTTATGTCTTTGAGTCTAAAAGTTAAAAAAAATAATGTTAGAATTTCCCATAGTTGTGTATTCTCTGTATTTTCAAGATACTAATATAATTATTGTCATATAATTCAAAATTCCCATTCTAAATGTCAAATAAATTAAGGACAGATAAAAGTGACTTGCCAATACTAACTAATTCAGTAACAGTCTAAAGACTTAAATCTAATTTGACTGATTCTAAATTAGTATTCTTATGGATAAAATTTTCAGAAATGCAGTTTTAAAGGTTTAGCAAAGGGCAAATGAGTTAAATTAGGGAAAAGATTACTTTTGTTTCAGATCACTGGAAATGGAGATATGATTAATGTGAAGAAATAATTCTCTGATATTGTGAAGGCTTTTACCTTAATTGAAAAGGAAAGATCTGAGCAAGGAAAAATACAAAATATACATTTTGAAGGGAAAACAGGAGAATCAGGAAGAGGAATACAGATACGTCCTACGAACAAAGAGATAAATAGATTAAGAAATGAAATAAAGGGAGTGGGGATCTCAGGGTAAGATCCCATGCAGACAAGTTTCCAACTTGTGAAAAGCAATTAAAGAAAAGCTTAGAACATGCACACCACTAATCCCAGTCTTTAAAAGCCAGAGGCTGGTGGATTTTTGAGTTTGAGGCCAATGTGGTCTACAGAGCAAATTTCAGAGCAGCCAATCTTAGGCTGTGAAGGTAACCATCAAAAACAGAAATCTGGTGAAGATGTAGTTGGACAAGGAGGTTATATCCCAGTCCAAGTAAGGAGCAGAATGTGGCAGCTTCATCCACGTTGTTCTAAATTTAAAATTAGGATAGAAGAAAGGGGTTATGGTATTTTCTCCAATATTAAGAAAAGCTACTGAGGCCAGGCATGAATGTGTCAGTAATGTCCTGCATGGAGGCCTAGAAATGCAATTGTGTGAATCTGTAGAGGTGAAGCCTGGATTGCCTTGGAAACCCTGAGATGTTGGAGATGCCACAGCCATGATATATCTGCCAAGGAGAGCTGCTAATAGGGAATGAAACTAGTCCAAAGACAGAAGTATGTTGCAGTCTAGAAAACTGAAAGAAGTTGGAGACCTGAAGAGCATTTTGACATCAGATATGGGAATATAGAGTTTGGAGTTTGCCTGGCTAGTTTTTGGTCTTGCTTTGGTCCAGTATTTTACTATGTTCACTTCCTTACATTTTGGAAATGTTGAAAGTATGATCTGCTTTTTGATTTTGATGTTACAGGGAATTGCAGTTATGAGATTTCATGGATTTCAGGAGAGATTTTAAACTTTAGATTTTTAAACATTGTTAATTATAGTAGGTTTTTTTCTTTTACTCTTTTTTGGGGGGCCTGCAACCCAATTTCCAAATAGACACATGGAGACTTATTGTTAGTTATGAAAGTCCATCATTTGCTTGGCTTGTTTCTAGCCAGCTTCTCTAACTTAACCTATTTCTCTTCTTCTTCTTTTGCCTCTGAGCTTTTTACCTTTCTTTTTTCTATATATCTTTCTTACCTTCTTACTCTTTGTCTAGTTGTGTGGCTGGGTGGTATCCTTCACCCCTTCTCCTTTTCTTACTCTTTCCTTCTTCTCCTCTCTAGACTAGATTTCACCTATTTATTCTCCTCTGGGTGCCAGCCCCACCTATTCTTTCTCCTGCTTGGTTATTGGTTGTTCAGTTCTTTATTAGACCAATCAGGTGTTTTGGTAGGCAAAAGCAAACAGCTTTACAGAGTTAAACAAGTGCAACATAAAAGAATGCAATACATCTTTGCATCATTAAACAAATATTCCACAGCATAAGGGAATGTAACATAGCTTAAGCTAATATTCCACAACAGTTGTGTCTGTGCTAGATTATGAGGACATTTGAAATTGGACTATATGCATTTTTCACTATGATAATGTTACAAGTTTATGGGGGCCAGGGAGTGTAATGTGGTAATTTGAAAGCTATTGGCCCCATAAGCTCATAGGGAGTAGCACTATTAGGATGTATGGCCTTAATGGAGTAGGTATGGACTTGTTGGATAAAGCATGTGACTATGGAGTTGGGCTTTGAGGTCCCTTATATGCCCAGTATTTCAGACAACTTCCTATTGCCTTTGGAAAAAGATGTACAAATCTCAGCTCCTTCTCTAGCACTATGTCTGCCTGCATGCCACCATGTCCCACTGTAATGAAAATAGACTAAACCTCTGAAAATATAAGTCACCAAATTAAATATTTTCCTTCATCAGAGTTGCTGTGGTCATGGTGTCTCTTCAGAGCAATAGAACCTCTAAGACATGAGTGTAAAAGAATTTAAGATCCCAATAATGTGAAGGAGGCCCATAAAACAATGTCTTCTAAGAATGGCATAGCCCATCGACTTATGAACTCACAGCCGCTATGTTTATCAAAACAGACCCTTTTAATATTGAAGTAGTCTGTCAGCTATTGAAATAATGGCTGCTGGGTGACAAAAAGTCATTGTCTTTAATGGTGTATCCCATGATGTGTTCATTTTCATACGTCTTTATATGGATGGATGTACACCCATGCTCATGTCCTGGTTAAACAGCATGTGCCACAAAACAAAACAAAACAAAAAACAAAAAGACTTGATAATGGAGGGTGACTGGTTGAGAGAGGAAAGGGTCTAATGGAAGGGAGGGGGATGGCAGAGGGTGATGAATGTGACCAGAGTGTGTTATACATATGTATGACATTGTCAAAGAATAAATTAATTAAAAAATGTAAAAGCGTCCCTTTTTCCAAAAGAATGGTATTAATTAGCTTAATGATTTTCTTTCTGGGGAGGAACAATAGCTTAAAGCCTTATTAATACTTAATTGGTACTTTCTTATGACATAACATGATAGTTGTAGTTTTCCATTAATTTCCTTGGTATTTCTTCATGAATTTCAATCTCAGAAAGGAACATAAAGTACTTCTGGTTTGAGAAACATAACAAAAATGTCAGGGCTTAAGGTCAGGAGACAATCTTCTCTGAGTCATCCATATGCCTGTTCGAAACAGCTGCTACTGTTGGCATAGACCTCTCCAGGGATTAGTACTTGACAGACGCTAATTGCCTATTATCTCCTGCTCCTTCTCTTATTCCTCTGATAAGAGCGACAACTTGAGTCTTCAATAGATTTTGCACTTTTAACATAACAATAATAATGCAATTCCACTTAAGGATGAACACAGCAACAGGGATCATTACTTAATTCTAATTCCTAACGCACTGAAAAGAATCTAGGTTGTGCTTTTAATAAGCAATTTTATTGCAAACAAATAATAATGTATATTTGGCTTTTCACAGACCTTGATTCTCTCAATTAACAAAATATTATATTATTTCATGCTTATTTTGCAATATTAAAATATGTTTAGTAATATTTATAATTTTCCCTGGACATTTTTCTAATACCTGTTCTCTTTATTTTCCTATTTTTTAAATTTTTAATTATTTTATTTTTATATTTTTATTTGTTTGACAGACACTCTCCAGGCTGGCCTCAATCTCTTGATCCTTGTACCACATAATACCGCTAGAATTACAGGTGTGGATATTCATGCCTAGCTCCTTACTTATTTCTTTAGACTCCTGCTTAGTTTTCTCCTATGGTAGTGACACTTGCTTTGATAACCTAGTTTTCTTGACTTTACTGCTTCCTGATAATCTCTTAGCCTCTTCCTTCACTCTCCACATATGCTTATTACTTTACATCACTTTACATATTTGTAAAATACATAAAAATACTATTTTTACTTTTTAGATGATAAAAAAAAACAGAAGTGTGGAGGTTAAATGTTGAGCAGAGCGCATAATTTGTGTGATTGTAATGGGTGGAAAGCAGAGGAAAAGGCAAAATAGAGAATTCTACCAGCGCCAAGATGACTGATAAGGACTTAAGAAACTGAGAGTTTAGTAGTAGCTTAAGGCATGAAATGTCTTGAGAAGCAGATAGAAAGAAAAAGGACAGACCTCAGGATTCTTATTCTGATGAATTCAAAGTATATTTCAGCATTAAGCTCACTCACCTTACCTCACTGTATGGTGTCTGGGAAGGAAAACTCATGCATATCATCTTTCTCTTCCTGATGTGAAATGTGTCCATAAATAATTAAATTAATAACACTAAAACTGTACTGACTTCTATAACTGCCAGTGCATTGCATCCTCCTTTCATCATTCTAAATAAAATTCATAAATTCAGTTTCTTCACATTATTTGACCTTATCTGATTAGCATGATTCTGCTGATGCATTCTACTTATTTAAAATTAATCGTATGAATTTTGTTTAGCTAAAAGTATGCACTTATTTTACATTTCCTATTTGGGAAAGGCCACACCTATCCCAACAAGGCCAAACTTCCTAATCCCTCTTAGGTAGCACCACTCCCTAATAATCAGGCATTCAAAAATGCGAGCCTCTAGGGACCATTCCTATTCAAACCATCACAGTGAAAGACAGATCTATTTGAAAACTTCTACATGTAGAATCCCAGTTTTTACAGTAACATAAACATCAGTATGTTATGACATTCAATTCAACCCCATTGGTCTACATGTTTGTTTTGTTATACAGTTTTTTTTAATGGTCCTGAAGCATAATTTAATTGTGGTCCTTGGTATATAACTTGAATGATGGTACCAAAGGTAAGAAAGGTATTGATGTTACTTGCTTGGTATTTATTCATTATTACTTTTAGAACTTTTAATTACCCTCATTGTTGGGTCCAGTCTTTGCTACCTTCTTCCTTCTTTCTTTTCTTTCTTCCCTTTTTCTTAATCTTGCTCCAAGACAAGGTGAACAGCTTCAGCTTTTGTAGATGACATGGATACAAGGGGTGCCTTAGTATTCTAAAGTGTAAAAATTTCAAAATATATCACCTAGCTCTCATGTCAGCTTGATATTCCAGAGTTCCCTCACCAAGGCATAGTCTAATCAGTGCAAAGAGAAAGCCAACCTAAACCAACTCACGAGCATAAGCTTCATTTTATAAGACTTTACAATGAGGTAATTTGTGCCATAAATGTGTGAAACTCAAAAGTGGGTGATTAAAAAGCCAGATTCCTTCTCACAAACCTTACATTTTAGTATAAAGAGGAGCAGATGATAATTTAAAGCAAAAATACTTTATAAAAAGTTTTGGGCAATAATTGATGCTGCAGATAAATAGAAAGCTGAAAAATGAATTAGAGATAGAGATGCTGTTTCAGAGAGAATGTGTGGATATGCAAGCAGAAAATTGACATGAGCAAATTATCCTACCATGCAGACATGTGGAAGAATAGAATTTCAGGAGAGTAGAGTAGCAGATATTCATGCTCTGATGCAGAAGTGTAATAAGAGTGCTTAAGTGATAAGGACCATTGGGAGGCATGACATAGGAAACCACTAGAATTATAAGTAGTGGGCCTTTAAAGAAGTCTAGTGCTAAGACAGAATAGTGACTTAAATGCCATAGTAAAAATTGAGCAATCATTTTAAGTGTGTTTAAGTGTGGCATAAAAGCACTTAAAGTTTCTGGGCAAGAGAAATACCTGTTTTACTATTTAATAGTCAAGAAACTATAATTCACACTGTCATTTGGTGAATAACATACATGAGGTAAGAGAGTCAGACTTCAAGTGCTTCAGAGAGAGGGATGTTACACAGGAAGATGGCTAACAGGGGTGATCCTAGCAACAGAGGGGAAATAAGAACACAATTCCAAAGGGCTCACTCCACTTCCATTGCTCTGTCTATTCTGAGAGTAGGAATAGATATGTGCTTTAGCAGAAAGGGAGAGAAAATGTGATTGAAAGTTATTAACCCTGAGTAGAGAGGGGAAGGAGCATGTCTTTTACATTTTCTAAAAGGGAACATTGAAATACAAGGAAGTTTGAGTGTAGAAATGTTTTAAATCAAGAAACTATTTGGGCCAGGAGGTGGTGGCGCACGCCTTTAATCCCAGCACTCAGGCGGCAGAGCCAGGTGGATCTCTGTGAGGTGAGGTCAGCCTGGGCTACAAAGCAAGTTCCAGGAAAGGCGCAAAGCTACACAGAGAATCCCTGTCTCAAAAAACAAACAAGAAAGGAAGAAAGAAAGAGAGAAAGAGAGAAAGGAAGAAAGAAAGAGAGAAAGGAAGAAAGAAAAACTGTTTGGAGCTGGGAAGGTAAGTGGCCTTGGAATAGAGATGATTGTAGATTTATTAAGTCAGTCAAGCTAATCTGGGATCGTATTTTCCCACATTTCTTACCATGGATTGCTCCACATGGACCATAAGATTTTGTTTTAGATATGAAAGGTAAAGTTGAAACCGTAGCCATATTCCTCTATATTCAGAGGGGAGAAAACTGCAATGTTGTGTATAAGGAATCACATTTTTTGGCTCAAGTTGCTGGTGTGAATTACTAGGCAGAGTTCTGCAATTTAAGAAACATCAAAACCAAGACAATTATATGGAAACATAGTTTTTTTCACTGATTATTTTTGTAATTGACAGATGTATATTAGAAAAGTAGCATATTAGAAAGAAAATAGATCAAGGATTCCAGTTATTGCTGAGCAAAACCTTCACCAGAGAAAATAGCAGGTACAGTTTCATAAAGTTCTCCTTGTTCCTGAATCCTTCCAGATGCTGGCTGTTCTTCTAAGAGGCTATAGACTGTGATCAGCTATAGTTTTGATGGCTCTGTTAAAAATAGCCCTTAGCTAGACACATGCCATCCATCAGAAATAAGTGGATCACTCAGCACCTTCATCCTGTGCCCCATCTTCTCTTCTCTGGGTGCTTTTCCAAATACTGATGGGTCCTTGGCCCTTGCTGGTAGGTATAATACTGATCTCTGCCCAGAAAAAAAAGGTAATGATCCCAGAAACATGATATGCAAGCCAGGCATATATTTACCATTTCAGGATTGTGCTTCTATTACTAAAAATAGATACATTGCATTGAGTCTCCATGCTGTGCCAAGCTCTTACAAAACACATTCCAGATCTTATCTCAGTTAATCCTGGCAACAGAATAAGGCAAAGCAAAACTGTGTTAGTCCATTTTTTTTTTAGTTAAGGAAGTTTAACTGTAAAGAAATTAAGCAAATTGCTCCATCAAATAGCAGATTAATGAAAATTCAGACCTGTGCTACCTGCCTCTAATGTCTGGCCTCACTGCAGGAAATTTCTACCATGAGGTGAAGAGAAGCATAGAGAATTCTTTCTTACAAACTTCTGGGAGTCTGTAACTGGTTGCTTTGAAACTGAACTCTACTGTCTTTCCCAGATACTTTGAAATCTTAAAAGAAAGAGGAGAACTCACAGTAACTCTTGTGATATTTCAAAGGAAGTGAAAAGATTTTGTTTCTAAATAGAAGTAGCAGATATATCTTTAGGAAAAAAATCCCTTTATTCTAGAAAAAAATCACTTGAATGAGCTATGTAACTGTGAAGAGAAGGCAGAATCTTATATCAGAAAAGCTATTTCAGACTCTTCACTGTAAGGGGCAAAACTGCTTTGTATAAGGATGGGAAATATAATCACTGCAGAACATTTCTGTACACTGACACTGCAGCTTGTTACTCTTGATGACAGAACAAGGATTGACTGGTCCAGAAAACTTCAACCTGTTCTACAGAGACTTCTGAGTACTTGCTGATGAGAATTTAGAAACTGGATGCTAAGGGGGCAGAGACTGGTTACTATGAGCATCCTTTGGAGATCCTGAGAGATTTGTGTCTCTGAAGATCCAGGAGAGACTGAAGAGGGGTAACATGGATCAAAAGAAATCCTGTCCAACAGTCATCTGGAACTACAGAAACATATATGGACTGAGATACAAGCACATACCATGCAAAGAAAGAGATCACAGGCTTCCTGGTATCAGGGAGTATCAGAAGCCTCTCAAGTTAGCTAGATAGGTTGGAAAATAAATGCAGAACTTGCCACAGTCTGACTGCAAGTACGGATGGGAAGATACAGCACAGTGACAAAAGTCAGTAGAGTTTCATGTGGAATTTTTCACCCCTCTACCAGAGTATCAGCCAAGAAGGCCTTGTATGGAAAAAGCAATTCCGAGAAAACCAGAAAGATATTCTCACAAGTAATCACTGGGGTTCTCAGACTGTGGTTGTCCAGAAGAAGATAGAAGCACACACTGAAACACCACATAAATGAAATGCTGGCATGGCTTGTTTGAATTACTAAAACTCAGTCTTTTCAATTCTAGAGACTGTTGGAAAGACTATCATTATTTCTGTACCCTCTTCTATAAAGTTACTTGATCCATAGATTCTGGAGATGTGGTGAAAATACATCAATTGAGGCTTAGTTCTCCACAGTTTGTTGATTTTTGCATCATGTGCTATGATGATTTTCTGTAAGTTCTTTGATGAGAGGTGGTAGCTACACTTATGTGTGGTTATAAGATTTAGAATGGTATAAGGAATTCAAAGGAAGGAATCTTAGAAGGGTTGTTGGATAGGAAGGGGTAAGAAGTAATATAATTCTATTTTAATTAACATATTTTATAACAGACAATAAAATGAGAGGAAGATGGAAATTTCAACAGAAGTAGGAAGACACACCAAATGAAGTGATAATAACTTTGACTTGATTTTACTTATTTTTTGAGAATTTCATTACATTTTTCATGCTTCAATTATTTTGTTTTATCATTTTCTAACCAGAACTACCCTTAATGGCTGCCCTTCCTTGCTCTACATCTATGCTATACTTTTTCTATATATTTTCCAGATAACTAAACCATTTGTTTTCTGTTTCTCTTACAATTTTCTCCATTTTCCTCCTTTCTTATTTCTTCTCAATAATAATTTTGTTGCAAATGACCTCAAATCAACATTTTATAAATGCATGCTAGTTGAGTGAATTAAAAAGCAAGATGCAACTATCTGTTGCTTCCAAGAAACACACGTCACTGTTATTATAAACACAGAAAGTCAACAATCAGAAATCACCCCACTGATAGAATAGAACCAGAAATAAAGCTGGTACAGATATTTTGATAGCCAATAGAGTAGATTTATAACAAAAATGGGTTAAAGGAGGAAAAGAAAGCCACTATATACCATTAATAAAATGAAAAGAAATACAAATGTATGCAATAAATGTTGTGTCTCTCAATTTCATAATAAAATACTAAAGTCAAAATGATTTTAACACAATAATATTGAAACTTCAATATCATACAACCAAATTTAGTGAGGGCTCTCAAACTAAAAATCCTCCAAGAACATTCTGAAATAAACTATGTAATGTGATCAAGTAGATTTAGTGATCTTCTACAGAAGAGTCCTTCCAATACATTCTTTTCAATAGCTCCTGGAACCTCGTATAGAGTGATAGCATTATATGCCACAAAAAATCTTACCAAACACAAAGGCTCAAAGTAATTTTTTTTTGTATTTTAGCAATTATAATGTTATTAACCCAGAAACTATCATAACAAGAATACTCAGAAACTGTGCAAACACTTAAAATCTGAGAAATACCCAGCTGAATGAACAAAGGTCATTGGAAACGTCAGGAAGGACATTTGAACACTCACAATCAAATGAAAATGAGAGCACAATTCACCAGAAGCTCTGCAATATGGCAGAGGTAGTTCTAAAAGGAAAGTTAGCATACAAGGGCTTATAATAAAACCAGAGATATTGCAAATGCATAGCCTAACAATTTTATTCATAATTATAGAAAAGTAAGAACAAACCTAATTGTAGAAGATAGCAAGAAATAATAAATAATTGCATTGAAAATAATTAAATGGAGAATATACGAGGCATTAGCCAAGCAACAAGTTGCTTCTTTAAATAAAATAAGCAAGACTGAAAAACTCCTAGTCAGTCTAGCTGGAAGAAGGAGAGAAAAATCATAGGTCAACACAACTAAAGTTAAATCAGGGAGCTTAAAACAGATGCCACCAAAATCAAGGAGTCATTGTAGTATTTTTAAAAAACTATACTGCAAAATCTAAGATATTAGTAATACAGAAAAAAAGATAAATTCTAGTCAGTTATGACTTACCAAAATTAGGTCAAACAGAAACAAACTGCATAAAAATATTCAGATGAATTAATGAGATTACAGCAGTAACTGTCTCTTCATGATGAAATCTAAAACCAGAAATATTCACTGTTGAAATATATTATGCACTTATGGAATAAATAACATTGGTACTTCAAAAATATTTCTACAAAATGTTGAAGGAATATAATAAAAAACATTCTATAAAGCCAATATTACTGTAATATCAAGGCTGGATAAGAATACAATTAAAAAAACAAAAACAACAACAAGAACCTATAGACCAATTTCACTAATTTATAGACACATAAATAATGTTACTGAAGCACTTACTATCTGAAATAAAGAATGTTATAAAGATCATACATTATGATAAAGGTGGTTCTATCCCAATGATTTAAGTTTGCATCAACATATGCAAATTAATAAATGTAATACAACAGCCTAATAAACTGAGACAGAAATCAGGACCTTCCCAATAGACATAAAAGGGCATTTAAAAAGCAAAATATTTTTTTCATAATTAAGTTACACAGAAGCAAAAAACTAGCAAGAGCATATTTCAGCCTAATAAAAGCTACATATTAGAACTTAAATACAACATTAATAAGGAGGGAAATTTGAAAACATTTGCTGTGAATTCCAGAGTAAGATAAGATTGTGAATTCTCTCTACTCTTACTTAATATAGTACCCAAAGTCTTAGTGAGCTTAGTAAACCATGAGAAATATAAAGGATATAAGTAAGAAAGAAAGGAGTCAAATTATCCCTATTTATAATTAACATAATTCTGTACTTAAAAGATTCTAAAGATTGTCCAAAATATTCTTAGATTTTTATGAATATTTTAAATAGCAGGATACAAAATCAATATACAAAAGTTAATAGATTTGTCTAGTTAAGAAAAATAAGCTTTCTCTGGAAGATAGAAAGTTCTTCCATGTTCATGGACATGTGGAAATGTTATATCACCTAAAATATTCTACAGATTCAATGAAATCACCATCAAAATTCCAGTGGAACAGAAATTATAATCCTAAAATTCATATGGAATCGCAAAGGACTCTTGATAGCCCAAATGAATGAATAAATAAATAAAAAGCATAAATAGAACAATTTTGGACACCATAATACTATAGTCAATTATTCTTTGAGCCCATAAAGACAAAGACAGTATAGTGAAACAAACAATGTAGATCAATGGGGTTAAATAGAATGTCAAAGATGTTCATGGTTTTGTAGAAACTGGGTATGAACATGCAGAAGTATTCAACTAGATCCATATCTCTCACTGTAGTGGTTTAAATAGGAATGGTCCCTAGAGGCTCATATTTTTTAATTCTTGATCATTAGGGAGTGGTGCTACCTGACAGCTATTAGGAAGTTTGGCCTTGTTGGAGCAGGTGTTGCCTTGTTGAAAGAAGTGTGTCACTAAGGATAGGCTTGGGGCTTTCAAATTCTCAAGCCAGGCCAAATGTTTTTCTCTCCTTCCTGATGTCTGTGGATCGAAATATAGAAGTATCAGGTCTTCCAGTACCCTGTCTGCCTGTGTGATACCATGCTTCCTGCCATGCTGATAATGGCCCAAGTCTCTGAAACTATAAGCCACTCTCAAATAAATGATTTCCATTATAAAACTTGCTGTGGTCAAGGTGTCTCTTCACAACAGTAGAACATTGACTAAGACAAAAGCTTGTACAAGGGAGTGGGGTATTGCTATGATAGGGGTGACTATGTTGCTTGTTGATCTAATGTAGGCTTTCAGACTTTGGATGAGGAAAGTGATTGGACACTTAAATGGGCTTAATGAGCCACCCTAGTAGGAGGATAGAAGCTAGTGGTACTGAGGGTGATTTGAACTGTAGGGACCCAACTCAAGAAGTTTCCAAGGAGAAGAATGTTGTAAGTGACCTAAAGACCATTCTTATGATATTTTTGGCAAAGAATGTGGGTATTTGCCATGCTTGACCAAAAAAAAATTGCCTGAGGCTAAGTTAAAGTGTTTCAGATTAATGGTACTGGCAGAGGAGATTTTAAGACAGTCTAGTATTGACTGTGTGTCTAGGTTATAAGTGGCCAAACTTACACACATCTGTAACAAAAAGAATCAAGCAAAGGAAGGAAAAGTACAATATGTACAATTTGAGTTGAAAAGGAGCATGAAGAAGTATAATGGAGCTAAGTCCAGTGCTCAGTGAGATAACAACATTTAAAGAAAAGCCTTATTCCAAATGGGATGAAAGGAATGATGACCTCTGGAAAAGATCCCATCCAATGAAGCCGTCAATTTGTGAAAAGGAATTAAAGGAAAATTTAGGCTGAGTGTGGTAGTATTAAACTCCTTTAATCCCAGCACTCTGAAGCAGAGGCAAATAAATCTCTAAGACCAAGACTTTCATCATATTTAAAAACCAATTAAATGTGCACAAAAGACATTAATACACCAGCTGAAATGCAGAAACTACAAGGGAAAACATTTCAAGGTACAGGGAAATGCAAGAACATCCTGAAATGACTGCAGTATCACTGGGGATTCCCCTAAAAAATGACAAATGTGCATTTATGAAGCTCAAACATTTTTCTATGGCAAAGGAAATAATCATTAAGTTGATGAGGGCATCCCAACCTTGAAAAGAATATTTAATAACTAAATAACAGTCAGGAGATTAATACCTGGCTATATAAAGAAATACAAAAACTTCATACCCAAACAAAATTCTTTTAGCTAGTAAATGACTCAATGAAATGAATAGTTTTGAAGAAACACAAATGGCTAAAATATCTTGAAAACTCCTCAACAAACTTAAACAGGAAATTTCAAATTAAGACTATTTTTCGCTTCCATTTCACCCTGGGAGAAATAGTGAATACCAAGAAAACAAACAAATGTTATCAAAGGATGTGGAGAAAAATGAATATTTTTATTCATTTCTAGTGGGAACATAAACCAATGAAATCATTATAGAATCTTGTGTGGATTTTTCTCTAAAAGCTAAAAATAAATTCACCAGTTGACCCAGTGTGTCACCCCTGTGAATGCAGTCAAAGTTCTACTGTAACACACTTCCATATCCATCATTAGGGATGTTCTATTTGCAATAACTATAGATTAGAATGAGCCTACATATCCATGAATTGAATAACAGATTTAAAAATATGTTATATACACACAATGGAATTTGATTGAGTAGTAAAGAAAAATGAAACACAGAATTTGTAGAAAACAAAAAGGTAAGGATTTATGAATCATTAAGTTAACTGAAATTACCCAGGCTTAGAAGGACAAAGCTTTAATATATTTTCTGTTATACTTGCCCTTAGATTTAAGTCTTTTCTGCTGTTCTCTCTCTCTCTGTCTCTCTGTCTCTCTGTCTCTCTGTCTCTCTCTCTCTCTCTCTCTGTCTCTCTCTCTCTCTCTGTGTGTGTGTGTGTGTGTGTGTGTGTGTCTGTGTGTCTGTGTCTGTGTCTGTGTGTCTTTGTGTGTATGCGTTGTATCTGTGTGTATATATGATTAATGGGAATATTATACAATACTATAAAAACAACAATGACAAATGTAAAGATCTTAATGCAAGAGGAGAGAAGAGAGATTAAAAGAGAGATATAAGAGAAGAAGTAGGACTATTTGAAAGAAGAATACCCCAGAAAGGGACAAAGGGATGGAGGAGTGCCATACAATTTCAAGATAAATAAGAGCAACATATTTGTAGAACTGTCTGAATTGAATCCCGTTATTTTTAGGTCAAATTAAAACTTAATGAATCTATTACAATTTGAAGAATTTTACAAAATGAATATTAAATATTTTTAATAGACTATATATAATTTTCAAAGATATTCTAAACATATGTATTATAGTACTAGTAAAATGTAAGCAAAACTCATGAGTCTAGTATGGCTAGAAGATAGAAACAAAACTTTCCTAATTAATCTTCTGAAAAGAAAGATAATGTGTCCTTGTATTAAAGGAGACATCAGTTAAAGATTATTGAGAAGTAGATATCATTATTCATGAATTCATGATATCAAAATGTTGCTTTAGAGAAATTTTCAACACTTAATATACTTTTAAATATGATGAATTAAGTATGTATTTATCTCAAGAAGCTTGCAAAACAACATAAAATTGGACTTAAAATAAATTCTAATCACCATGTGAAATAGAATAGACTAACCATGTTTTCTTACCCCTTTAAGAAACAATACTGAACCAGCAAAGTTAAAGAAATTGCTTGCTCCAGGAGGTACTTGTTTTTGGAAGATAAGATTGAACCACCTAAAGTAGCTCTTTTACCAAAATTAACAGATTATTTATCAATTCAACTTTCAAGGCAATGTCTTCAAGTAGCCCTATCAATCAAAAACCCTTGCCCTTGCCAAGTCCAGAAGATGTTTTTTTTGTTTTGTTTTGTTTTGTTTTTTGTGACAAGACTTGATGTATCTTCATTTCCGGTTCTAAAACCTGGCAGACCCCAGATTCATAATAGGGCTACAGCTAAGGGGATACAACCACCACCACCATGCCACTAAGACACAGTATTGGGAGTGATTCTATGAGGTATGAGAAATGTAAGAATAGGACTGTACTCTGTAAATCAGTACTAGGCTGATGCAATATAAACCCCAGCAAACCCCAACAGCCACTTCTCTAGGCCAGTACCTGAGGATGGTGTCTATAGAGCAAACATTTTACTAGTAGTAACTCATGTTCATGACTAGATGGACTCAGATTCTGTTTTATTTGATGATAGGTTTCCTGCAGTAGTCTCCAGGAACAGCATTGTCAGTGCTGGCCTCATTCCTCTGCTGTACTGATCTCAACGTATGGTGAGTCTGGTGTGAATTGGCACTTTGGCACTGGTCGCCATAAGAATGCCAACTCCAACACTTTCCGCTACTCTATTTACAACACCATAGATAAAGTCATTCTGTTTCTTTTGGAGAAGAAAAAGGAAGCAATTCATAACACAAGAGCCTCAGGCTAGTTCTTTCATGGTAAATCCAAGTGTTGGGCAGACCCTCAATATCTTCTCACGTTTTTGACTGTGGGCAGGTCTGTTGTGACCCAAGGCAAAGGTCTCTGTGAAGTATGCTCTATGGCTTTTAAGCTACCCTTTCCCATCCAGAATAACATACCAACAAGCAACAGATCAGGAGTAAACCTGGACTCTGGCACCCTCTATTGATGAAACAGTGACTACACATCAAACCAAGGCTTAAGGGAAACCTCCATGTAAGCCATCTTCCACTAAAACGCCAGCAAGTGTCAGAAGAGCAGAAAAAAAAGCAGCTTTTTTTTTTTTTCCAAAAGAAAGGACACAAAGCCAAGCTTGAAAATGTGAATAAAAACCAAATCCTTTACACAGCAACACCATCTCATGCTGTGATGGCTGCAGCATGAAATGTTTCTGACTCTATGTCTAGTTCCCAGCTAAAATGCTTAGGAATGAGGGGAATATTGACAGATCTAACCAAATTGTTGCATTGATCTGGAAGACTTCTAATATTAGACAATGTCTGTATAAAGAAATAAACTATGAAACAGAGAGCAAGTGAGCCAGTAAACAGCATTCTTCCATGGCTTCTATTTAAGTTTTGCTTGAGTTCCTGCAATGACTTCCTTCAATGATGGACCAGGACCTGGAAGTATGAGAAGAGATAAATTATGTTCCCCAGAAGTTCCTTTTGGTCATGGTATTTATCACAGAAATAGAAAGCAAACCAGAATATGAGATGAGGACTAACAAGAGTAAGTAGATTGTTGGAGTTTAGGTTCCGGGAGACTGTATATTGCTGCAGCCTCTTCCTGTATTTCTTTCGCTCTGCTTCTTCACTGGCCTGATATAAACTGCTACTCTTTGGTTATAATTTTCCATTCAGTGGCTGGTTCTCCCTTGCTCTATGCAATTGCTGCCCAAGATCAGGTGGTCAAGAGACAATGGACTGATCCCTCAAAAAGCAAGAGAAAAAAATAACTACTCCCTTTACGTTGCTTTTTATAGGTATTTTGGTTACAGTTGCCCAAAAATAATTATTGCTTTATAACAAGCATCAAGTTTTTCAACAATTAACGATTTCATGTAATGGACAGAATAAGCATGTGACTATAAAGCAGCTTATAAGTACTCTCTTATTTCACAAATAATGTGAAATAATTATTTAATGGTAGCCAATAATATGTTAGAAAATACAAATAGACAATTCATCCCTTTATCAGAGAAATTAAAGTAATTTTTTAAAAATAAAGCAATTGCCAAATAAAAAATAAATTAAGCCAATTTTTTACAAAAATGTGACAGGAGTCACTACTAGCTGAAGATACCAACTGTAGAAAAGATCTGTGAGCTTGAATATTGCCTACTTGAAAATAAAATTAGAGGGGAAAAGAACGAAAATGAATACAGAAGACCCATGACAACACAGGACATGAGTAAAGGAATAAATACATTTTTGAAAGGTACAAATAGATACTTGAAAGTCAAATAGCAATGGTCAAGTTCAACTCAAAGACATCTATCCTAAGACATTGTACAGTCTATGTAGTGGGTATCCATTCCAGCCTTGCCTGGAAGTTCCAATCCCCATTGAGGCTTTGGTAATGGTCACGCCCACAAGGCAGGGCTGAGAGAGGATGCTGAAAACCCAGGATCAAGAGGAGAGGATTCTCTTGGTTCTGGGGCCCTGGACGCTGGAGGTAGATCCAGCAGAGTTCTCCAGAGAACACTGCCAACTGCATCATACCTTTCCCAGACCCTGCAAACTATCCCTTCATTTGTAAGTTACCCCATAAAATAAACCTCCCTTTTAACTACGTGGAGTGGCCTTAATAATTTCACCAATAAGTCTAGCTCTCAGAGGACTAAGACAAAGAAAAGATTCATATGCAGCAAAAGGGATATTGCATATACGTGTCCTAACTCTGTGTATAATTTGTTCTCATCACAATGCTTATACTGCAGAAAAGATGAATTCTATAACAGTGCTAAAAGCTGTGCTGTGGTCCACCATGGTATCTCTTGGAAATGAAAGAAAAACTCACACATTTACAAACTAACAAAAGCTAAAAGAGTTCACCATTTCCAGAACTGGGTACACAAAATAATAAGGGGAATTCTTCCAACTAAATACACTGTAAAGTACAAAATTATTTATAAGGGCAAAATTGATTTGGATTGCTACAGTTTTGTAAACATGATACATAAGCCACTATGATATAAACTAAAATAATTCAAACTAATGATAATTATGCTAATATCCTGATAGAGAAGTGATCTAAAGTTGTAAAGTGGGCATTAAAATTCAAAGCATCTCAAATATATCATCTTCCTCTCTTGTTTCTTTACTTTTATCCACAATCAAATTTAAATGGCTATCCATTCAAAATAGTTTGTTATAACCAAAACACATTTCTTGTAAGAGTCATGGCAACCATAAAACAAAGACTTATAATAGACACATACAATTTAGTAACCAAAAAGTCAAAGTATCCAGAGTTCTTTATAGTTACATAAGTGGATAGTTACATAAGTGAGTAGAAGCAGTTCTATTTTGCCAAAAGAATTTAATCATCTGTTTTTCATTACTTATCTGGACTAATTATATTTAATAAGAGTTATTGTCTTTATAAATTATGTACTGTCTTTAGTTATTTACTGAGCTCTAATACCTTTGAGATGGTAAAAAAAAAAAAATGAACATTCTTGATATGCTAAATTTCCTTCTAAAAGTAATTTTTTCTCAAAATGTGTGAATCTTGTGGATTGGAATCCAGAGTTCTTAGAAGACATTTGACACATCCATCCTGACATTAAAGAGCTTACTTGAGCCCATTACTAAAATGTACTACTTTACCACATTGATAATCCACAGGAGAAACAAAAAATAAAGCCAACATAAAAATATAGCCCTAAAATTTTCTGAAAGTTTGTATTTTGGAGATTATACAATGAAATGCTGGTGTTAAAAATGATAATCTTTCATTTAAAATACTTAATGCAGAAAGTATATACCACTGTCAAGCTTGTCTCTATATAGTTTATTTTTTTAAATTTTGTTTCAAGTAGAATGTATTCAGCTTTTCTAATTCAGTGTTTAAATGAGAACAGTGGGAAGTATTCTGTCGTCCTGCAGTTCTCCCTGAAAAGCTGCTGTGAGGTATCTTTTTGTATGCTGTGAATATATGTTGCTTTGATTAGTGGATAAATAAACTTGCATTAGCCTATAGCAAGGCACCTTAGAGGCAGGCAGGAAAGGAAAGAAACAAGAAGAAGAAAGGAGAGGTCGGAGAGGCACCATCCCACAGTCCAGGGAATAGCATGTAATGGCACACAGGTAATGCCATTGAATATGTGGTGACATATGGATTAATAGAAATGGACTGAGTTTAGTTATAAGAGCTAGCTAGCAAGAAACCTACCATAGACCATACAATTTGTAAATAATATTAAGCCTCTGAGTGATTATTTTATAAGTGGCTGCAGGACTATGTGGCCAGGTCAGACTGGAGAAACCTTCTGACTACAAAACAAACAAACAAACAAACAAACAAACAAACAAAAAACAAAAAACCCTACTGGTAGTCAGTATTATGTTAGATATTTTAGTTGAAATATCTTCTTGTGAATCTCCTAATACTCCACTTACTAGTTTTGATGTTAGAAAAGTACAGTTATAAGATAACTTAGCCCACTGCCTGTGTGTGTAAAGAGTCTCATTGGAATGCAAGTATGCCCCAAAATCTTTTATCATATTCCACAGTTGTGTTTTTGCCAGAAGTTGGGAATTCCATATCCTGTAAAGTCTGACCTGTCACTTTCTACTTCTCCCCAAAAATTGTTCATTCCTGAAAAAAAGCCAATTGACTCTTATGTCCCATCACCATTATAAAATACACCTAGAAAACACAGTCCATATTCAGTATGCAGCAGTTCTCATGTTGAGACCTTCAGAAAGGACAGATTAGTATGAGTATGTAGATCCTTAAATCTCTGTGCAAGCATACATAGGGGCATGCCTTATGGTGACAGCTTTGTCTTATTCCAAAGCACACTGAACGCACTGCAAGAGGAGCACACCCTAGGTGGAGTTAAGAATGATTCTCTATCAGTACATGAGGACCCCAGTGGCACTGTGTTATGTGCCAGAAGATCTTTGAGCCTAGCACAATGGCTTCCCTAGTATACTGTGTGATGTTCTAAATCTTACTCCATTTTTCTCCATCTGCAGGAATGTGGAATCTCCTTTGGTTTAGAGAAGTTGAAACCCTTTAGGAATTACTTATAAAGTGAGAAAGTCATAAAAGAGAAATGTTGTGTAATTAAAGGTCACAAATTATCTCTGCCCCTTTCTCATTTCTTCAGGATCACTGCAATATTCTTTTTTCACAACTAAGATTTTGTTGGTTGAGGAGCAGAGTACACAGACATTTTAATTCTTAAAACATGTACTAAAACTCTATATTCTTTCATGAACCAATTCAGTCACAATGGACAGACACAGTCTGGACACTTGGATCTGCTATGATTGTCAAAGCTGACACAGGAAATACATGTATATTTCTAATATGCATATGAAAATACAATTTAAATGGAGAGGAACTTGGATTAAACTCACTGTGGTGTTCTGGAGTACCTATACATGTTTTCACAGGCCTCTTCTCTGTAAAACACAGCCACACAGTAAAGACATTAATGTTCCAAAAGAAAGGAATTATTCAATAATGATCACTAAGTTCATTAAATAAGGCAGAGATAAAAGATACTATGATATTATTCAATGCTGGATTGATGTTTATTTTTAACCAGAACAAGGTTGCACAATAGATCCCTTTGCTTTAACCAAATATACTTACATATAAACCATGTTTGAATGAAATGGGTTCATGAAGAGGCTATTCTATACAGCATGAAATTACAAAAGACTTGTTCAGCTTAAAGAAAATGTATATGTAGCACAATTATATCACATAAGTAAGCAAAACAAATATGGAAAATACTGTGTCAAACACATATTACTGGCTTTCAAGCTAGTCTGTGAATCACTGCTGACCCAGGTGATATATTAACTACTATCACTACAATACCTAAGACAATAGCACAGAGGGAAGAGTTATTGACTTTTTCGTGATTGCCAATGCTTTAGTCTATGGTCAATTAGATCAGTTTTTCTGTGTTCATTGTGACATCAAGACACAGGAATATGTAGAAGACAGGGCTGTTTGTTCATCTCATGGTGGACAGTGTCCAGAAAAACAAAGAGAAATGACCTAGGACAAATCAGAGTCTGTCCTAAGGTACTGCCTTGGTGACACACTTCACACACTGAGACTCTACTATTCCCTCAAAATTACATCAAAGCCTCAGGACCAAATGTTCAATGTATGAAGCAGGAAATAGCATTTCATATTCAAACCATAAAAATGCTAAAAATCAATACTTTAAAAATTATGTATGAGCTTGATTGACAAGATAAATTTTATAAGCTTGAAGAAACTTCATTTCAAAAGATTCTCATAAGATGAAACATCAAGTTTTGATTACTGCAAACCTAAGTCCACATAAGAAATAAACTGGTGCTCTGGGCTTGGTCATGCAAGTCTGTGATTGCAGTTGCTCAAGGCCAGTGTTGTTGTCTTGATGAAGTGCTCCCAAAATAACCAAAGCAAAACATAAAACAGGGCTAAGGATATAGCTCATTGGTTGAGAGCTTGTCTAGTATTCACAAGTCGATGGTTCAGTATGTGGTGTGTGTGAGAGAGAGAGAATCACATTCCATTAAATGTAAGACTAACTTTAAACCTATATTTGTATACATTCTGATATTTGCTTAATACCTTTTCAAAGATTTAGTTTGTATAAACCTAAATTCATTCATGTTTTAGGTAATGAAAAAAATTAATTTAGTAAATAACTGTTTACTGTAACAAATCGGACATAAGCATGTTCCAGCATATTGTTGTTACTACTGTTGTAATAACTGTAGAACAGACCATAGAATTTATCTGGTCCAAGCGTGAGTGAATCTGAAGATATGTCTCAAATGTAGACTACTTTTATTTCTCTCCAAAACATCAAATAAACAGAGCAGCTGATGTAAATGAGGTAAGAAAGTAGGTGAGTAGTGTGAGTGGATGGGAAAGTTCATAGGGAACACATACCTTTCTTCTTAACTACTTACATTTCCTCTCAAGAGCTCACCCAGGTTAATCAGTTTGGTTATCTTGACCGACCCCTGGGCAGGAGAAGCTGCTGAATTCTAGAGCAGATCTGTGGGATCACTGCTTTTTATGTACCTACTACACACTTCAGTACACAGAAGCACCTTACACCATCATAAAAAGGCAAGCCTCATTACATTCAGGAAACTCATTCTCTTCCATCTCTGAAGGGCCTAGGAGGACTTCTTTTTAATATTTGTGCCCACCTTACCAGCAATACTCTGCTTCCTTTATCCACTGTACAAAATTGTCTTTTGAGCAAAGAAACAATGCCAGTGCAAAGGATAAAGAAAAACAATTACTTTTTCAATTGAAAGATGCTTAATTATTTTGATAAAAAAAACAAAGCATCTTTTAAATGTTTTCCTATCATAAAATGCTCTGCAATTTTTTATGATTGAGTATCTTTATTAATCTTTCTGGCAATATATTCAGGAAATTTGAAATACAGATAAATTTTTTTGTTATCAGAAATGCAATAATGATCACATTCATATCAAGAGGTGCCATATGAACCTCATCTGATATGTTAGCATCTTTCACATTCACTCTTCATCTCAGAATAGACTGTGGCACACAGCAAAATAGATTCCCTTTAGTTCATGACTTGTTCAGTTGCAAATTCATGTAAACTACAGAACCAGTTTGGCACCTGCTGTGATCATGAGTCTACTGCTGTTTCTCTAATCAGAAAACATTCCTATTAGATAAACCATCTGGCTTGAAAAGATTCCCTTTTGCATTCAAAATGGCTTTGTTAGAATTCAGCCAAAGTATATTTTAAAAGGAAAGATGTGTCAGCAAGACCAGTCTGTTTACTAATGGAACAGTTCTCTGTGAAAATGATCATTTGTGAGTTAAAAAATATACCCATGAAAACATTACACAACATGAATGTGCTCTTGTCATGTGTGAACATGTAGATGGTGGGAGCCTCTGTCCATGGTTGTGAGCTGAAATTTAGTTACTTACAATCATTATCTGAAAAAAGCTGATGGATTGCATTTTTCTCTGATTGCAATCATTTCTATTGAAGTGTGACATGTGAGTGCTGTTTTGTGACCATCAGTAATACCTGTAGGTACCAGCTTGATGCTTGCTTAGACCCTGAATTTTGTTTATTTTGGTGGATATGACTCATTTTTACTTATGAATAAGTTCTTCAAGCTTTCTATGTGTTTTTAAAATTTTTATTCAAAGAGCAATAACAATGTGATGCTACTTTAAGAACGATTCATAGAAACAAATATATCTAGTTTTAAGATTTTGAGTGAGTCTTGGGCAATGTGAAGATCAGTATCATTTTCAGATCAGAATCTATGAATAAAAATGCTGAAAACAAAAATTTTGACTATTACACTCATTTTTAAAAAGTTCTATATGATTGTTCTCTCTTTCTTTTCTCTCTCTCTCTCTCTCTCTCTCTCTCTCTCTCTCTCTCTCTCTTTGAGTGTGTGTGTGTGTGTGTGTGTGTGTGTGTGTGTGTGTGTGTATGCCACTTGTGTGTGATGGCCAATCTAAGCCACAAGGACACAAGCCAGAGAGGGGATTGGATTCGCTGTTTCCTGGAGCTAGAGCTAAAAATGGCTGTGAACACCCTACTTTGGTGCTGGTGAATGAACTCTGTTCCTCCACAATAACAGCAAAGGCCCTTAACTGCTAAGCTCCAGATCCCTGTAAACTTAAAAAAAAAAAAAAAAAAAAAAAAAAAAAAAAAAAAAAAAAAAAAAAAAAAAAAAGCAACTCAGGGGTTGTTAGGAAAATATAGGCATTGAGAAAAAAGTTTTCCAATAATGTCTTTTATTAAAATATCTCTTAAACCATTATTGCATGAACATACTATTGCTAAGATGATATTAAAGATGTCTGTGATTAATAGCAATGATTGGCTGCATATTTTTAGACTGACTGAGATCTTCCAGACTGGGTCCTCAAATGTCCAATGACTATACTTGTTTGTTGTAGCAGCAGTATTTCCAATACTCCAGTATAGAATTGAGCTAAATATGGAAAATATCAGCTATAACTGTATAAATTAAAAAGATGAAGTATCTATAGTTTGCTGTTTTCCTCTTTTCCACTTTCATTTTCTTCTCTACCTCCCTCTCTCTGTTCCATCTTCCTTCCTTCTGTTCCTATTGATTTATTTATTAATATATTTGTTTACTGTGTTTAAATAGGTTCTCTTTCTGTAGCTCAGTCTTGCTGAGAATTTGTTGACTAGTTGAGGAAGTCCTCCAGTTTGAGATCTCTTAGTCTCTACAGTGCTGAGGTGAACATGAAGGCTGGCTGCATGCCGGGTTCTTTCGATTTAGCATACTACCTATCTAAAACAAATGCTGGCACTGGAAACAACTGAGATGAACCAAATTGAAAGTATAGATATCAGAAAAAGAAAATCATAATGGATAAGGTGTATTCTGAGCATTGTTTGGATTAGCAAATTAGTGTTCAAAGAACTGGCGGCCTCAAACTTTAATAGAACAAAGGAACAGAATCAACAGTTACAGAAAACTTAATATCCCTATGGGTAGTATGATGTTGCAACAGGTCTGAGTAAGTCAGATGTAAACACTATCCATGTCTAAGACTATCTGTGGATGGCCAGGGGTGTGCTGCACACCTTTAATCCCAGCATTCAGGAAGCATAGGCAGGCACATCACTGAGTTCCAGGCCAAGCTGGTCTACAAATTTAGTTCCAGGACAGCAAGGACTAAACAGAGAAATCTGTCTTGAAAAATCAAAACCAGAAAAAATAAAAAAGACTACCCACAGTTTTGCATCGCAAGACTAAATACTTGACAATTGCTTATGCAGTGCACCCATTCTTTAATTTTTATCAATTGGATTTTGGAGTCATAACTCACAGGGTGTACACCATACCCAGGCACACCTAGAACCTTTCAATGCTATGTACAATGCGGCACTCACTTGGCATGGTTTTCTGAGCATGAACATTTAAAGGCTACACAATGAATGCTAGTTATGTGATTTAAAACACAGATATCATTGGCAGCTTCAACATCCATGGTCTGTTATTATTGATGCCTAAAGCAATTTTATTATATTCATATAGTAGAATGAATACTGTTGAAGTAAAATGAATAATAATGTGAAATTGGAAATCTCTGGAACTATGATGCCTTCAAATGTTTGTTCTCATTCTATTTTGTTGTCATTTCTTCCCTATTGACTTTGAATTTTCAGTATTGCAATCAAGATTGTCTTGTGATTATTGTCTCTGGTACAGTATAAGACTGTAATATGCATTAGTAGAATATGTTACACATTTCTGTATCTGGGAATGGAGCAGAGATTTCTTTTTACTGTAATAGAACTAGCAGGACAGCTTCCTTATGTTTAGCAGATAACAGTTTTCAGATCAGAGGATATTTTCCTATTTTTCTAAAAAAGAAAATAACTACATACTTCTGAAATTTAGTAGGCAAAAAAATGTGATGAATTTCTAAGGTGTAAAAGAGAGTAGTATAATTAATGCATGTAATGAAAGATGTACAGTGAGAACTCACAAATATAGCTATGTGTATGTTCATATAAGCATGACTGTCAATATGTGCATCCACATGTGCACTTATTTATATGTGTTAGGATAAGTCTACTGAATGAGGTACAGAAATATGAAAGTGAAAACTGAAAGAATTAATGCTTATTCAATTTTAGACTATGTATTTTTAAGCATTGTACATACTTAATAAGTTAATATAGAAAATTAATCTCTATGCTTATTATTTCAGGTGATAAAACTGATATTTAATAGTTATTTAGTATTTATAGAAACCAGATACTAGCATAAGTGATAATATATTCAGATTTTCTAACTTGTTTCTCACAATAGTTTCACATGGTTTCTGGAAGAGAGTAATCTCCACACAAACCTCTGGGAGTTTTTGAACTACTCCTGAATGAGCTGTCTGTGTTTCAGGGCATATATTCCAGTTGCATGATGATGGAATCCAGGAAACAGGAGGAAAGTGGTTACACTTCTAGAGCTATTGCTGTGTTACGGTTTATATTTTTTCCTAGGTCTACCTGAATTTTTTTTTTTTTTAATCAGATTGACAGTCAAGTTGTTGCCATGGATAGCGAATAAGTATTGACCCTTGAAGTGTGAGGATACAATTGAAAATATTTGAGTAGAGCCAGAAATGTAGGTGATCTCCCTCCTATTTGGAAATATTGCTGCTTCATAGTTTATTGAATTCATACTTAGTCCATGTCTTAATTGGGATCTTTATTGCTGTGAAAAGATACCATGACCACAGCAACTGTTATAATTAGGGTGGCTGGCTTACAGTTTAGAGCATTAATCCATTATCATCATGGCAGGAAACAAGACAGCATGACATGGTATTGGAGAAGTAGATAAGAGTTCTTACATCTTGACTCATAGAAAACAGGAAGTGGTCTCAGATACAGTGTAGCTTGAGCATATATGAGCTCTCAATGCCCACCTCCACAGTGACACACTTTCTCCAACAAGACCACACCTACTCCAAAAGGCCAACCTCCTAATAGTGCCACTCCCTTTGAGGTTATTTATTTATTTTTAAAAACAATTCAGTCCTCTTCCCTAGAGAAAATTGATTCTTTCCCTCAGATGTCATTGATTACCTGTAGCTCTTTATCTGGTGGTAGTGGTGGTGGTGCTGGTGGTGGTGGTGGTAGTGTGTGTGTGTGTGTGTGTGTGTGTGTGTGTGTGTGTGTGTGAAATTTAACCTATGCATGCTAATACAGATTGGTGTGGCCATTACTCAAGTCCTGTTTATATGATCATATTGTTGAGATTTTGTGGGTGCAGCTCCCCTGTCATATTTAGAAGCTACTGTCTCACACAAAGTGTCCTGGTCCTCTGCCTTTTTCAATCATTCCTTTCCTGCTTTTGTGATATTTGGATGTAGTGAGTTGGGTATAGCGATTTCAGTTTAGATATACCAACTGGTGCTAAAATCCAGAGACTCTTAAATAATGTAGTGGATGGAAGTACTACTCATTATAAGTCATCAATTTTTAACTATGAAGTATTAACATGTCAGACAATTCTAAGATTTTCTGAAAATTTTGATGGTAAATCCCCTACATCCTTTTCACAACATCCTTATCTTATTTTGGCTAAGAATGTTACGTTCTGTTGAGAGGCCTTATAGGTCCATCTTATGAGGATGAATGGTGTAGTTGCAGGGAACTTGCAAAGCAATGATTCAGGCGCCACTTGGTCACATGATCTTCGCTGCTTAAGGACAGCTTTCATTTACCCAGCTGGGTGGTGTGCTTTATGACCACACTTTGAATCTTGCTTTAGAATGAATGTCCTACTGTGAGCTCAATATCCATTCCCAGGGACTTGGATATAAATCTCCAAGAAAGAAACTGCTTGCACAACAGTGTCATGAAAGAAAAAATGTGACTCTCTGCTCCCAGGAATATTTTCTATATTCTTTGAAAGTTTATTCTTCGTGAGTTTCCTTAGTTTCAGGTCCTACCTCAATAGTATATAAATTCTTTGAGACCAGCTCTTATATGGATTTGTTCAATACTTAGAACAGGGTTGGCACTAAATGACTGAACTGAAAAAAATGCATCTGTTGTAATAAATCTTTACTTTTTGGTGTCATAAAAAAAGATCCATAAATAGATTTGGTTGTCAATTTTCTGAATTATTGTAGATCCCTAAATAAATAATATTTAGGTACTTTAGGCTTTCAATTTTAGTTTGCAAAATGGGGCTGCAACAAATTATTTTGTAGGTACACTTTAGCTCCATCTACTAATCTAGAGGCACCATCACTTTCTATGTCAGAGGATGCATGCTTTCTGCAGTGTGGATACTCTGAACTTTTTATATGTTAGCTACTGACGGAGAGGCAATCTTTTAGATAAATTTACTGCTTTAGCTAACCATTTCGTGAAGGTGGTAATTGACTTATTCTGCAGCGTTCAGGGACCTTGTCAAGAATATCAAGTACAGTCTGATACACACCTTTTTGATGGTATTCATGTAGTTAAACATAATGTGTGAACAAATTTTAATGCATTTATAAAGAAATCTGCCAAGGCAAATGGAATGGAAAAATCTACCTTCTTCTCTATGAATACATATTTCACAATTTTTTCCAATATAATGCTCTATTTTACTTAGAAACTGGTTGAATTCTACCAATGCTCAGTGTGAAACCATAAATCAAACTGCTGTTGTCTTTGATGTTTATCAACTTGTATCTTTTGAAATGATTTTTAAAATAATCAGTTTGTAGTGGCATATGTCTATAACCCCAGGAGGATTGTTTGAACTGAGGTGATCAAGTCTAGCCAGAAAACACACCAAAATTCTTAGCTAGCTAGCTAGCTAGACAGAGGGACAGACAGACAGAAGATCAATAGATAATAGATTGATTGAGAGATTGACAGATAGATTTGTAAGATCTTTACATGTTGCAGAATATTATTTCTATAAATAAATTACTTGGATTTTTTCAATAGTGCCTCGATAGTCTGATAATGGACTCTATACTTCTCAAAATATCTGTTTTAAAAATTTTATTTGTTCCTGGGCAGTAGTGATGCATGCCTTTAGTCCCATCACTCAGGAGGCAGAGTCCGGCGTATGTCTGTGAGTTAGAGGCCAGTCTGGCCTACAGAGTGAGATCTAGGACGGGCACCAAACTACGTAGAGAAACCCTGTCTCTAAAAACAAAAACAAAGAAAAAAAAACAAAAAAAATTATCAGACACATTCTGTGGTGGTATTATGTTCCCCAAAATTTTGTGCACCCTAATAAACTTATGTGGGGTCAGAGGACAGAACAACCATGGATAGACATAAGAGGCCAGAAAATGGTGGTGCACATGCCTTTAATCCTATCACTTGGGAGGCAGAGATCCATCTGGATCTCTGTGATTTAAGGCCACACTGGAAAAGGCCAAGCATGGTGACTCATGCCTTTAATCCCAGAAGAGAGCCTTTAGTCTCAGGGAGTGATGGTAGGAAACAGAAAGGTATATAAGGTGTAAGGACCAGAAACTAGAAGCTTTTGGCTTGGTTGAGCTTTTAGGTTTTTGAGCAGCAGTTCAGCTGAGATTCATTCTGGATAAGGACTGAGAGGCTTCTAGTCTGAGGAAACAGCATCAGCTGAGGAACTGGTGAGATGAAGTAGCTGTGGCTTGTTCTGCTTCTCTGATCTTCCAGCCTCAGGTTTGATTTTATTGATAAAACCTGTTAAGATTGTTGCTACAACATTCTTTCATGTCTATCCTGTTGTTAATGCCAACATATATAATGGTTTCTTTCCTTTTCCTGCTCTCTTCTTTGCTTCACTAGATTATATGAGTACATGAATTATATGATTCACTACATAAATATACTCATTTAATTTTAAAATCTAGGGTTTTTTTTTGTTCTCCAGTGATATCAGCAGGTTGACTAAATAAAATTCTAATGAACTCCCTCTTTTTATAGAACTCATTGTTTCTCAATTTATAACTGTATTTATTTTATACTGTAAAATAGCATGCCATCATCTTTAAGCCAGGCTGAGGAATCTAGTGAGGTCCATAGGGACTGCAGGAATTAACTTTGCCGGTTTCCTGACATTGATTTTCTTTCAGTCCTCTGCTGTGCCAGATCATTTACACACTGGAACTTCTCAACTCTGCCTACTTTGCTTAGGTCTGGCAGGCTGCCTTCTGAGCACTGGGTTTCAGCTCATATATCACATCTTGAGAAATGCCAGTCTTCGCTTTCCTGTCTACAGTATCTGTCCTATCGTTCTTGGTAAGATCCAAATCTGTCTTTTACTTATCTCTAGGCCCCTTAAGTTTGTATATACTTCCTCCATAGCCAATCATTTCAAAGCTCAAGCATTATTAGTTTAAATCTGATGACTCAGTTTTCAGTAGGCTAATCCCAAAGTCTGCAACTGATGCATAAGTGAGACTCGCAGAGATTCAGAAATTCTAACATTGACTCGAGGTTGAAAGCCATGTTTCTAGACCAAATCTAGCAGTTTGAACCAGCTTTGGGTTATATGATCTAAGAATAGACATAGATTATAATTTGCTAAATAAAAAATGAAGGAAGGCTTGTTGATGAGGTTCTAACAAATGTTCTTTTTCCTAAAAGGTTTGAAAATGTCATCAAGAGACCTAACATTCCAATAACCAGATGTGTATCCCTGTGCAAGAATATGAAGTTCAGCACTGTAGGGGCTGTATTGTGCACTGAACGTCCAAATCTGAAGTATCCTGAAGGTTCACAAGCATGTGTTCACATGCACAAAAACATTCATAAAACACTGAGAACCCCAATTTAATTGGATAAGTCAAGCCCGCATGAACCAATGCCTTCTATGAATGTATGATATAAAACTCACCTTTCCCTAAGCTGTTTCAAGATGTCTTCCACATGTGTTTACACCAAGGAACAAAATGTTATTTCCACTTCATTACCCTGTCCAGTTGCCTCCATGCAGGCAATAAATCGGAATTTACCTTGATTATGTATTTATTTGCTTTTATTTGTTTCTGTGCATTTTAAGAAAACACATTGTCTGTTTACACTTATTTTATATTCAAGGCCTAATATAGTAACTGGCATATAGCAGATAGTAGATATATAAAAAAAATGAATACATCCAATTTATCTCCTTAACATGTTAAGACCAGCTTTTTATAATGATTTTTATTAAGATATATTCTATTAGTCTTTTGAGGAATGCTTCAACATTTTCTAACGAAATTCTTCCTACTGTAGTTTAATATTCTAGTAGTTCATCTTTCACAATGTTACTAGAATATAAAGATTTTTCCTGTTTAAAATTAAACTATAGTGCCCCATTGCCTATAAAATCAAGCTCAGATTCTACTGAGATAAACATAGAGTTCTATTTACCCAACTTCCCTTCTTCCATTCTAAATTGTAGTCATATCCTAGACCTAAGCCCCTCCCCCAATGCATTATTAGTAGTTGGTAGAATTCCAAGATGGCTTTTAAGATTCCTATGTCCTGGTGTGTATACTAGGTAATCCTCTGTCCTAGAGTACAAATGTACTGTCACAAATCAAATGAGCCATTTAATTTATTTATAATTAATTTAAACTAAAACATAAAAGTATTCATTCATGACGTAAATGTACTTAAGAGGGTGATGGGTAGCAACTGCAGAGATTAAGTTGAAGATCCAACTATTTCCCTCATAGCCGGAAAGCAAAATAATGAAAATGAAAGAAAAGAAAAGAAAAGAAATTCAGTCTCCTGTGAAATCATGCCTTCCATAAGTATATGGATGCCTTGATTCTGAGCCATATATCTTAAAACTTTCATTTCCTCATGGCAACACACTAGGGCACAAGCTTTTAACTTACAGGCCTCTAGCAAACATTGACAATCAAATCTACACCAGAAGGATGCGCCTTAGGAGTGTAAAATAGTATGCATAAGGCCTGTAATCTAAAGCATGTAACTAATAAATTCCTTTGTCCACAGTTATAGGACATAGACCTTACTTTTTTCATGACACTGAAGGTACTTAATCTGTTGATTCAAACTCCAATTTGTTGTTTTGTGAGTCCTTTCATAATTTGTTGTCACATAAAAGTACATAAACTAATTTTTCATAATGACAAAAGTTATGGAGCTGCCTAAAAGAACCCAGACATATTAATTTTACCATACATGGAAATCTATGTGTCATGGTCCCTTTTATTGTAGGAGTTTGTTGAGAAATAGACAGCTCTTTTTGACTCCCTTTCCAAACTGTCATGTAAAAGTTAAACTTTGCTGACTCCTTGATGTTCTACTGGAGACAGCAGTTTCTAGATTACCCAGGAACTTTTGTAAAGTAACAGCTTTAAGGCAGATTTGAAGGGCCTGAAGATATTCTAGTGTATTATGAAGCATTATAATTCTTATAATTACTATAATGTAGTATTGATCCAATTGAAGCAGTAGGGAAAAATCCTGATACATTGTAAATATGTATGAGAATTTAGTTTGTGACACAAAATATTCTCTATTAGCAGAGAAAAGATGAGTTAATTAAATTTTCATTAGTTACCTACAATTGTGTTCAACTTTATTTCTTATTGCATAACAAAAGCAATAACAAAAAAATAATAAAATAGCATAACAAAAAGGTAAATAAATTCAGAGAGAGAA
Source organism: Onychomys torridus (assembly GCF_903995425.1). NCBI lineage: Eukaryota > Metazoa > Chordata > Mammalia > Rodentia > Cricetidae > Onychomys > Onychomys torridus. The sequence continues at coordinate 51,052,622 of NC_050448.1, forward strand.
GGAAGAGACAGGAAGATGAAAGCAGAAAAAGATGAACTATGATTACAAGATTTTTTCTCCTATATTTAGAAATAGTTTTGAAATAAAAGACACGTATAAGTATGAAACACAGCTCACAATAAGTGAAACCACCCACAGCAGTAGAACTAGTGATTAGGGCAGAGAACTGAAGCCACCTATATTAATATTATTTAACCGCTAACTCCAATAAATTCTTGCTAAGGAAGATAAGACTGACAATCAATAAATACCTTTGCTGTTTGCTGTAGGAAAACCTTGCAGATCAATTAATCTGGTTAAGCAATCTGCTCACCTGGGTGAACACTTCATTTGTCAGGACAGGAACCTGCTCATGAAGAAGTTCTTCAGGACCTTTGCCTCTCAGTATCCACCCACTCTGCACAAGTATGTTGTAGAATCCGCCTAAATCTAGACAGTTTTCCACCTTGATAACATAAACCATTGGAACACTTCCTCAGATTTCTGTCCTTTAAAACACTATTAGAAGACTCTCAAAATCGTGCTTGCTTTATTTCAATATTTGTATATTCAGTTCTGTGTTACCAAGAATTTTTTCCCAATAGTCCATCATGGGCTGTAGATGGGTACTAGCTACTATAGAACTAACATAGAACATAATCTACAAAACAAAAGGAAGCTAAGGGAGAAAAGCATTTTGAATGTTTACCATAGATAATTTGCTGTATTCATAAGTGTTTTACAGTCAGCATATTAATGAATTAAATTTTAAGGGTAGTTGTAGTTTTTGTTTTTGTTTTTCCTCTTGCTTCTATGTATGCTCTTTCAGAGCCTGCTCCCAAATAAATACAGAGTATTATTATTACTTGTAAATGCCAGGCCTTAACTTCGTTTGTTTTAGCCCCCTTTCTTAAATTATCTCATCTACCTTTTGTCCCTGGGCTTTTATCTTTCTCTTTTCTATATACCTTTCTTTTCTTCTTACTCCATGGTGTAGCTGGGTAGCTCACCCCTGGTGGTCTCCTCTCCTTCTTCTTTTCTTGCTCCCAATCTCCTCTTCCCAGAAGTCCTCTCCTATTTGTTCTCTCATTGGATGTTCAGCTCTTTATTAGATCAATCAAGCGTTCTGGAAGGTGAAGTAACATAGCTTCACAGAGTTAAACAAATGCAACATAAAAGAATGCAACACATCTTTGCATCATTAAACAAATATTCCACAGAATAAATGAATGTAACACATCTTCAACTAATATTCCACAACCGGCAACATATACAGAAAAGATCTCATGCAATTCTTTTCAGTTCAAAAAAGTGACATCAAAGGAATATGATTGATGAATATAAAATATATAAAATGAAATATCCCAAAGATCTGTACATAAACATATATATATATATATATATATATATATATATATATATATATATATATATAAAATATACTACATATATTATATATTTCATATATTATGTACTGATTAATGTATTAAATACATATATAATATGATATATGTATGGAAAGAGAGGGAGAACTGGTGCAGATAGGACAACAACCAATTCAATCTCTAGTTGAAGATCAACTTGAACTTCTGACCTTCCTGCTGAGTATGACCGTTGGAATTACAGGCTTTGAATAGCATTCTGAGTATATGTAGTGCTGACAATTAACTTAGAGCTTGGTGAAGGCCAGGAAAGCATGCTAACAACTGAGCTGCATCACCAGTCTAAAGCATTTTTAGTAAAGCATACTTTTACTGGAAAAAAATCTCATTTTGATTCAAAATATTTTCAGATTTTGCTGAAAATTAAACTTTACAGTCACAATTATTATTGAGCAAATGAAAGATAATTAAAAAAAAAACCTTCAAATTGTTTCTTAATTCGAAAAGGAAAGTGAAACAGCCACTTCTAAAGTATTTATTTTAATAATCAGTAATGATGGGCTCAAAACAACACTCCATCCAGTTCTTTGTTATGCTTTGACTATAAAGTAGTGCTTACATGACATTTCTGTAACTTCATCTTTCTTATTGTTTCATATTTTCTGAATTAACACTGATTCTCCCAGGGCTGCTGTAAGCCCCAATATCATGTAGACTTGAGTCGCAAAGGGTAATTGGAGGTGGGGAAGGGGTGCACTACTTTCTGCAGTGCTGGCCTACTTTAAAAAGATGATTGCAGTGGCTTGGCCTAGTCTACCTATCAAAACCCTCACACAAGAGGGCTAGGAAAAAGGCCTTCAGTGGCTTTTCAAGCCACACTGCCTATTACAGTAAAATGACTTTGAACAAGGATTCAGAAGGAAGGCATGACCCAAGCAAAATGTACTGTGCCTGGATTCAAAGAGCAGAGATGAAAGTGAAGTGAGACGGAGTAAGCAGACAGGAGTGGGGTACAGATGAAATATTTACATGGCACCTGTTTCCTGTCACCTCAGCTGTCAGTCATCTATTGCTTGAAGAAAGACAGTTGCTGAGAAACACTGTTTGGAACACAATTTTGCGGGTGTGTGTAGAAACAATTATTCTTAATGGAATTTGACTTTGTAGTAGAAACTTTTTTATTGATTTTATTAAAACCCATTACTATTTGAGGACTTGGCTCCAAGGATTAGTTACTAGATAATTTTGACATGCATTTCTGTGCTAGCTAGTTTTATGTTAACTTGACAAAGCTACAGTCTTTTGGCGGGGGGCAGGGGGGAACACTTCAATTGAGAATATCCTATCAGATTGGTCTATTGACAAGTCTGTGGTGACTTTTTTTAAATTGAAGATTGATGTGGGAGGGCTTATCTCTAAATCTACAGCATTTTCAATAAAATGTCATTCTGTTCCTAAACATTAGTTACTTTCATGCTTAAGTGTTCTCCATTCATCATAGACTCTAAATTAACTCTTGTATCACTTTGTTGATTAGAAACACATATATCTTCTCTATATTGAGTTTAATGATGTCCCATCAAGATCACGTCCACTTACAATCTCAGAATGTGACCTTGTTTTTAAACAGTGTCTTTTAAACTGGGAAATGTGGGTCATGATTCTAGTGCCTGCCAGCATTCCGATGGCTAACAGGAGAATTATGAAAGTGGGGAAAACTTGTATGGTCTTTGTGTCTTAAAGGGTTATAACAGCAAGAAAACAATTGTGATGATTAATATTGTCAACTTGGCCAGATATAGAATGTCCTGAGAAACAAATATCTGAGCATGTCTGTGAAGGTTTTTCAATAGGTTAGTTGAGTTGGAAGGACCCTACATGTTGGTGGCACCATTGGACGAGGTTTTGGATTTAATCAAAGAGGAAAGTGAACAGATCTCTCAGTTTCACAACTGTGAATATAATGTGTCAAACTGCTTCATGTTTCTTCACCTTTGATATTTACATCATGAAGAGCTATAACCTAGAAGTTTGAGCCAAAAGTAAACACTTACATTCTTAAGTTGCAGTAGGTCAGTTTGTTACAGAAAAAAAGTAAGCAATATAACTTTTAAACTGATCAAGTGTCAAGAAAGCCCATAAATCTAGTAACTGGTCCTTTCTGCCTGCAGGTGAAGATTCATAGGAAAGAAAGCTATGGGAAAGTGAAGGTCAAGCATGTATTGTTTACTTGAGGCCAGAGAGCACCAAAGATTGTCAGTAGTCACCAAAAGTTGACTTTCTTTTTTTTTTGGCCTCAGTAAGGCCAAACTCTGAGGCAGTATCTCTTGCCATCCCCAGCAGAAGCATTACTACCAATATGCTGATTTTACAATTCTGACCTCTAGTCTTGTGCTGTACCAAAAATATGGTTTTGTAACTAAACCTGTGCTACTTGAGAAGCAGGCAAATACCAGGAATTGAATCTTCAAAGTGTTTAATTTGGAGAGTCAGCATATTCAGAAGATAGTGAATGGAAAGTTTGTCCCAGTTCCTTCCTGTTGTTGACAGTGAAATGCAGCAGGAACCTGACTTAGGCTGTTCCCTTTATTCTTTCCATGATGTCCCTTTTAGAATATGATTACCTACTGTACAATAGTTCTGCCACTGTGTTTTGGAAGGAGACAGCTTGTTACACAGACACAAGAATTTTGCTCCAGGATGAATCATACCTAGATTTGCAGGTGTTCTGCATTTTGACAATTTAATGATACATACAGAACTGTTTGAATCGATTTTTGAATTGATACTGGAACAAGCTAAGGTTTTAATTTTGTAATGAGGTGAGGTTCTTAGAGGTGCTGAGATGTGGACTCTACCTGGCACATGATGGAGTAGATGTGAATTTTGAGAGGGTAGCAGATGGATTATAATTAGTTGAATATTCTGTTCCCAAAATCCATGTCCAATTAGAACAAAAGAACATGACTTTACTTTTTAATAGAACATGTGAAGGTGTGATTAGTCAAGACACGATGAGACCAGGACAAAGGTGAGTCCATAAACCAATTATTCATCATTTGTAAAGGAGAACAAATGTAGCTATAGATGAACAAGTCCACATGAAGATGAGGACAGAGACCAAAGCAATGCAGCGGTAAAACATGAAGCTCCTAATGCTAGAAATCACCAACAATAAGGAAAGAGGGATGGGACAGCTATTCTAGTGGAATGGCCCAGAAGGAACCAACCCTGATGACTAGCTTGTTTCAGACTTCTAGCACTGTGAACTGTTCAGTCATATGCCTCTGTTACTTTTAGCTGCCTCATTTGTAGTTCTTTGTTATAACAGTCCTAGTAAATTATTCTCTCATTGTAATACAAAAACATAAGCACATGTTGCATTCATTTTAATTTTGTTGTAATACCATAATTTTTGCCCTTTCGGACTAACTGATATATATTGACTAGGTATAAGTTTCCAGATATTTACATTAATCATTTGTCAAAGTATTATGGAATTACTACTGTTATGCAATGTTTACATATTGGGATATTTTCTGTGAATAAAATCAGTCCAACAGTATTAAATACAAGAGCTCCTATTTTAATTAACTTGTATCTATCTACAATGTTCACAGTCTATTAATGTATAATGAAAGAAATATGAAATTTTTAACACATATCACAATTGTAAATCACACCAAACACCAGGAAGACCATTTAACCATTATCTATATGCAATCTGATTTGACCTAATCATCTTTTCTAGCCTGCAAAGATGTTGCCAAGTATGTCTTCAATAAGGATGAGATTACACATACATTTAAAAAGTAAGAGCACAACCAGGCTTTTATGTTTATATAAGGCCAATAACAAAACCATTACTTAAAGTGTTGACCAAAGCTTGAAAAAATAAGAGCAATTGAAAAGTTCTCTTAAAAATCCCATTACAAAGAGTAAGCTGCAAGACAAATGCATTACTCTTGCTTTCACGTAGTTTACCATTTCTCCTTTGTTAGTTCATACCTTTGAATCACAGTGATAGGATGGCTTCTCACCTGTTCAGAACACAGGGTTTCAACAATGGTGGGGTACTTTGTTCAATGATTGCCATGTTTGCCATAAGAGGAACGTTACTTCCAAAATGTAAGCCACATCCATCCCTGGAATTAAAACCTACTGGGTGCATTTGGAGTTGGGATGCTGCATGGAAGAGGAGTAGCCAGCCATTTGTGAATATTTATTTTAAGAAATGAAGAGGACTTTACAGATGGCCTTCTCTGTTAACATTAAGTTTAAGAGGAGGCCACATTAATTTGTTGTTGTGAACATGGGAGAGTGCCACAGACCCGGTGGCTTAAATAAACAAAGAAATTTATTGTCTGAAGTATGAGGTGCAAGAAATCTAAGGCCAAGTAAATTCTTCACAGGAATCTGATTTTGTAGATGGTGTCCATATCTCCTCTTCTTATAAGGTGAAAAATCATATTAAATTAGGGTCTAGCTTAGTGAACTTGGTTTAACATAACTACCCTTTTGAAGGCCAAATTTTGAAATATATTTGTATCTGAGATACAGAGAATTACAAGTCTGGCATACATTCTTAAGGACTCACAGTTCATCCTATAACATGATATGATTCTGAGTATAATATTATACAAAGTGCTCCACAACTCAGGTATCAACGCATTTAATATCCATTTTCCTTATTGGTAGGAAACAGAGACATAGGACTATGAAGCACGGTGATAAGTCACTGATAAAACGAAATCGCCTATCCAGCTCAGCAGAGAATCCTCTGGTTTCAGAATGTTCTATACTCCAAAGGAATAAAGTATTTCCACCGACACTATCAAGACGCCACCTTAACTGCTTTCCCTCACAACTGATACTCGACATCGTTGACCAATAGAAGTTAATACATAGACCTGGTTCTGTTCCTACTAGTTGTTCTATGAGCTTGAATATTGTCGAAGTATGCCTTCAGCTTTTTCTTCTTCTTCTCCCCCCATCCACCCCCCTGGAGCTGAGGACTAAACCCAGAGCCTTGTACTTGCTAGGCAAGCACTCTACTACTGAGCTAAATCCCCAACCCCACCTTTTTCTTTATAAGTTATTTGAGCAGCTTGGTCTTCACAAAACAACCATTGCTAACCAACTCTTGACATTTGGCTGCTGCTGTTGTTGTTGTTTTTATTAAGAAAAATTTTTATACATTTTACATATCAATCAAAGATCCCCCTCTTCCCTCCTCCTGTACCTTCAGATTCTCCCTTCCAACCAAACCCCCTCCCATTCCTTCCTATAAGAAGGTAAGGCCTCCCGTAGGGGAGGTACATTTAGTAGAGGCAAGTCCAAGCCACTCCCCCTACCTCAAGGCTGGGCAAGGTGTCCCATCATTGGTAGTGGGCTTTAAAAGTCCTGCTTATGCGCCAGGGATGGATTCTGATCCCACAGACAGGGGGCCCCTTGGACAGATCAAGCTACACTGTCTCACTATGCAGAGGGCCTAGTCCAGTCTCATGCAGGCTCCACAGCTGTTGATTGAAATTTCAAGAGTTCCCACTAGTTTGGTTTAGTTGTCTCTGTAAATTTCCCCATCATGATCTTGATGCCTTTGCTCATAGAATTACTCTTTTCTCTCTTCAGCTGGGTTCCTGGAGCTCAGCCTGGTGTTTGGCTGTGGATCTCTGCATCTGCTTCCATCAGTTACTGGAGAAAGGCTCTATAACAGCAGTTAGGGTATATTCCAATCTGATTACTTGGGTAAGCCAGCTCAGGCACACTATCAACTATTGATAGCAGTTTAAACTGGGGTCATTCTTGGGGATTCCTGGGAACTTCCCTAGCACCAATTTTTCATTATCCCCATGATGTCTCCTCTATCATAATATCTCTATCATTACTCTCCCACTCCACTCCTGTTCTAGCTCAACCATTATGTTCCCTTATAGTCTCATTCCCCATCCCCTATCCTCCATTACCCACCCCTCATCCCCAGTTTACTCATGGAGAACTCATCTGTTTCCCCTTCCCTGTGTCCTACTTGGGTCTTCCTTGTTAGCTAGCTTCTCTGGAGTTGTGAGTTTTAGTCTGGTTATCCTTTACTTTATATCTAGTATCCACTTATGAGTGAGAACATACCATGTTTGTCTGTCTGGGTTACTTCACTCAGGATGATATTTTCTACTTACATCCATTTCATTATGCCTTTGTTTGTTTGTTTGTTTTTCTGATGAGTATAACTCAATTGTGTATATGTGCCACATTTTCTTTGTCCATTCTTCAGTTGAGGGGCATCTAGGTTATTTCCAAGTTTTGGATATTATGAATAATGTTGCTATAAAAATAGTTGAGCAAGTGTCCTTGTGGTGTGATTGAGTATTCTTTGGGTATATGCCCATGAGTGGTATGGCTGGGTCTTGAGGAAGATTGATTTCCAGTTTAATGAGAAACCACCATACTGATTTCCAAAGTGGCTGTACCAGTTTGCACTCTCCCCAAGAGTGGAGGAGTGTTCTTGCTCTGCATCCTCTCCAACATAAGCTGTCATCAGTGTTCTTGATCTTAGCCATTCTGACAGGTGTAAGATGGCATCTCAGAGTCATTTTGATTTGTATTTCCCTAATTACTAGAGATCTTGAACAATTCATTAAATGTCTTTCAGCCATTTGAGATTCTTCTGTTGAGAATTCTCTGTTTAGCTCTTGTAGCCCACTTTTTAATTGGATTGTTCATTATTTTGATGTTTAGTTTCTTGAATTCTTTATATATTTTGGAGATCAGTCCTCTGTAAGATGTGAGGTTGGTGAACATCTTTTCCCTTTCTGTAGGCTGTTGTTTTGTCTTATTTACTATGTCTTTTGTCTTACAGAAGCTTCTCAGTTTCAGGAGGTCCCATTTATTAATTGTTTCTCTCAAGTGTCTGTGCTACTAGTGTTATATTTAGGAAGTGATCTCCTGTGCCAACGCATTCAAGACTACTTCCTACTTTCTCTTCTATCAGATTCAATGTAACTGGTTTTATATTGAAGTCATTGATCTACTTGGTCTTGAATTTAGTGCATAGTGATAATTATGGATCTATTTGAAATCTTCTACATGTTGACATCCAGTTATGCCAGCACCATTTGTTGAAGACGCTTTCTTTTTTCCATTGTACAGATTTGGCTTCTTTGTCAAAAATCAGGTGTTCATAGTTCCATGGGTTAATGTCAGGTTTTCAATTAAATTCCATTGGTCCACATGTAGATTTTTATGCCAATACCAAGCTGTTTTTATTACTATAGCTCTATAGTACAGCTTGAGGTTGGGGATGGTGATGCCTCCTGAGGTGACTTTATTGTACAGGATTGTTTTAGCTATGCTGGTTTTTGTTTTTGTTTTTCCAAAAGAAGTTGAGTATTTTTCTTTCTAGGTCTGTGAAGAATTTTGTTGGGATTTTGATGGGGATTGCCTTGCATCTAAAATTGTCATTTTTTACTATGTCAATCCTACTTATCCATGCACATGAGGGATCTTTCCATTTTCTGATATCTTCTTCAATTTCTTTCTTCAGAGACTTAATGTTCTTATCATTCAGGTCCTTCACTTGCTTAGTTAGAGTTACCCCAAAGGTATTTTATACTTTTTGTGGCTACTGTAAAGGGTGATGTTTTCCTGATTTCTTTCTCAGCTGGTGTATTACGTGTGTGTGTGTGTGTGTGTGTGTGTGTGTGTGTGTGTGTGTGTGTGTGTGTGTGTATGCATGTATATAGGAGGGCTACTGATTTTTTTGAGTTAATCTTGTATCTTGCCACATTTCTGAAGGAGTTTATCAGTTGTAGGAGTTCCATGGTAGAATTTTTGGGGTCACTTATGTATCCTATCATATCATCTGCAAATAATGAAAGTTCAACTTCTTTCCAATTTGTATCCACTTGATCTCCTTTTATTGTCTTATTGCTCTAGCTAGAACTTCAGGTGCTATATTGAATAAATATCAGGAGAGTGGACAACCTTGTCTTATTCTTGATTTTAGTGGAATTGGGTTGAGTTTCTCTCCATTTAAATTGATGGTGACTATCAGCTTGGCTTGCTGTAAATAGCATTTATTATGTTTAGGTATGTATTCCTTTTATTTCTGATCTCTCCACAACCTTTATCATGAAGGGGTATTGGATTTTGTCAAAGGCTTTTTCAACATCTAATGAGATGATTGTATGGGTTTTTTTCTTTCATTTTTTATATGGTATATTACATTGAAGATTTTTGTATCTTGAACCATCTTTGCATATCTGAGATGAAGCTTACTTGGTCTTGGTGGATAGGTTTTGTTTTTGGTTTTGTTTTTTTGAAGTGTTATTACATTTGGTTTGCCCTATTTTATTATTTTTGCATCAATGTTCATGAGGGAGATTAGCTGAAAGACATTTAAAGAATTCCTCAACATCCTTAGCCATCAGGGAAATGCAAATCAAAACCACTCTGAGATACCATCTTACAACTGTCAGAATGGCTAAGATCAAAAGCACTGGTGACAGCTTATTTTGTAGAGGATGCAGAGCAAGGGGAACACTCCTCCACTATTAGTGGGGTCTAGTCTATTTGGTGTTCTATAAGCTTCTTATATCTTCATAGGCATTTCCTTCTTTAAGTTGGGAAAGGTTTCTTCCATGATTTTGTTGAATATGTTTTCTGTGCCTTTGAGTTGGTATTCTTCTCCTTCTTCTATTCATATTATTCTTAGGTTTGGTCTTTTCATGATGTCCCAGATTCCTGGACATTTTGTGTTAATATTTTTGGCTTTAGTATTTTCTTTGACTGATGAATATGTTTCCTCTTTTGTATCATCTATGCCAGAGATTCTCTCTTCGATCTCTTATATTCTGTTGGTTATGCTTGTATCTGTAGTTCCTGTTCATTTACTCAGATTTTCTATTTCAAGCATTCCCTTGGTTTATGTCTTCTTCATTTTTTCTATTTCAGTTTTCAGGTCTTGAACTGTTTCCTTCACCTGTTTAATTTCTTTTTCTGGGTTTTCTTGGCTTTCTTTAAGGGGTTATTGATTTCTTCCAATTCTTTGTCTTTTCCTCAATTTCTTTAAGGAAATTTTTCATTTCCTCTTTAAAGGCCTCTATCATCTTTCTAAAGTTATTTTGAAGGTCACTTTCTTCTGCTTTTTCTACATTGTGATGGAGGTCATGCTGTTGTAGAACTGCTAGGTTCTGATGGTGCCATATTGTTCTTTATGATGTTGTAAGTATTTTTGTACTGGCATCTTCTTATCTCTTCCTCTAACACATGTAATTGGTGCCTGTGTATGTGCAAGCTGCTCTGTTTCCCATCTGTGCTTGTTGTTTCTGTGTCTCTGGGTCCAATCTTAATTCTTGGTCTAATTGGAGCTGCTGGATTCTGTATCTCAGGAAGCCACTGGGGCCACAGGGGGATGGGCAGGCCAAGTTAGGGCATAGGTCTTATAGATTGCAGGTCCTGATGGGGGGGTTGGTGTGGGAGCCTGCCTTTTGGAGTCTTCTCTCCTGGCTGGCAACTAGGGCAGAGATGAGTGGGAGTTTCTGGGGACTGGCTGTGTCCCAGGGCCTCAGTCCTCCTGTTGTCATGTTTTAACAAAATTTTAGTTAATGGCATATGTTGTTTCTATTTTTATAAGATATTCATTTCATAATGGACACAAGTAGTTGACATATTAGGAAACAATAAAAGTTTTCTGAAGAAGTGAAAATGCCCATAGCAACAACAGACTAGTGAGTTTGATACCAATGCACAGGGGAGACAATTTATCATGGAGGGCATATATAAATTAAAAGTGTTTTCCTTCCACATAGAAATAGAGGAATCTTGGAAATCAATATCTCTATGGGAAGGTTTACCAAGTGAGGGCAGAGGGCAAGGTCCATGCGGCAGGCTCTTGACTGCATGGCAAATGGCCTGTGGAAATGAACACATGTCTTTGTATACTTTAACAGATACCAAATTTTCAGTGATAGCAAAGTAAAGGAACACTTGAGATTAATGTCCCTGGTGGGAGTTCTCAATCATTTATTGAGTGATATTTCCTAGATGCATGCTCCAATAGAAGGTGTTCAATGTAACCTACAGGAACAATTCCTTCTGGGGCCAGTAAAACTGCCCATGTCGATGCTCATTAAATATTATTCAACTTTAACTCTTAATGTGGGCTAGCCTAAGGTACCACTTAGCTGTACATATTAATTTAGATTCATAAAACATTTTCACATGATTAAATATGTTTTTATCCTAAAAAGCCCTAGTAGGCAAAAGATACAATAGGAATGGAAGAACTATTTTTTTCTATTTCTGTTATTAGATATTACAACACCATGTAGTATTTTAAGAGCTATCAATATAATATGATTAATCACCCATGCATCACATCATCTTGTGAAAATTTTGCATTCCCATTGAAACATGTAAACCCATGATAACAAAGTGGATGTAATGGTCTATTTGTTAGACTTTTACTGCTGGAACATAATATCTGAGGAAACAATTTAATGGAGGAAAGAGTTACTTTGGTTCAGATGTTTCAATTCATTGCTGGATGAGTCCATTGCATTCCTCTTAGCACATAGAAAAATATCATGGTCCCTGAAATATTAAAGGAACAAAGAAGCAGAGAGACTGGGCAAGGGATAAGACACAAATTTCTGAGGTATCTTCCCAGAGGACTGTGCTGCCTAGTTAGTCACTGGCTCTGAGAATTTGTATTAACTCTCAAGACAGCACAACCAGATATTGACTGAAGTTCCAACACAGGATGTTCTTGGAATATTTTATACTCAGACCACCACAGACTAGTTTGTTAATAGTCGGACATCTTAGTAAGAGCAAGAGAGGTTTTGCTTATGTTTTATAATACCATGAAAACATACTCAGACTGTTCATGGAAGCCTGGTAGTCAATTATAGATATGATTTCATTCAATACCACACAGTGTTGTAAATAAACCATATTTTTCTGCTAGTAGAGTGCAATGGAACATTAGAAAATAACATCTGTCTTGTAAGATGAGGTTCTATCCATCCAATAAATAAATTTTCAGCATTTATGAAGTACCATGTACTATTCCTGATGCTAATGAATTGGTAAAAGGGAAGAAAAGAGTGTCTAGTTGGAAAGCTTACATTTTTATTTATTTTTTTCACGTGGTTTTTCCTTACAAGAACATAACATTGGGAATAATCATCTTGTTTGATTTTACGGTAGAAGATAATATCAGTGCCATCATTCCTGTTCTTTTGAAAATGATTTAATCCCATATAAAATGCCTTAAGAAATAAGGCAGAGAGAATGTTGAAAACAATGTCATGTGGTAAATAAAGCATCCCTGTCTTTACTGAGATCTGCTCTATGTTCTTTCTTTGGCCAAAAGTCTTGTCAAGATGTCCATATCCTGACTTCCAAACTTCTTCTGGTTTGCATTTCACCAGTCTAAATGAACATTTTCTTGACTATAGTTCTAAGCCATGATTTAGGTACAATTTTTTTAATGGTTATTGTGCATGGGATTGTCTATGTATTACTCACTCATTGATATAAGATATACCACCAATCTCTTTAAACAGAGGGAAAGAAATGGCCTTTACCTGAAAAATCAAAATTTACTATTAGTTTAATAACTACTTCTTCACATGACAATTAGGTTCTATTACTAAAATAAGAGGCTCCAAGAGCACACTGAAATTAAGAAACTTTTCACAAAGTTGTGACTTTGTAAACAAAGCCAAACTCAGACCAAAATTTTAGTTCTGTTTAAATTTCTCCATTGTAATTCACTGCCAGTTTTTATTATAGAGAGTAAATAAGTTTGTAAGCTTAATTTTTTTTAAAGTTATAATATGATAAGCAAATTACCATGACTCGAGATCCTGGGTCTCTAGGCACTAGCCTTGAAAATTCAAAATGCTTGGATTTTGTTTGAACATTTAGAATTTATTCAATCTGAGGGAGTACATTTTTAAGTTGTTTGAAATTGTGCTCCATATAGAAAAAATAGTATTAATGTTTGGTCTAAGATGTTGAGAAGTTCTTTCTGTAAGCAAAGTTTATAAAGTATGTGAAAAATTTCTATTCCAACAGGATAATACAAATTTTCTATAAGGCTCTTCATTACGACACTTGACTTGGTCCACATACTCTGCACTTGCAGAATATATATATATATAATTTCATTGGTAGGAACTTTCCAGTTTAAGAATGAGAAAAAATAAGATATTTCTTTTAAATTTATTGTATTTGTGTTTTAATTTTACAATTCACCCATGGGTTCCCCTGTCCTCCCCCCGCCCCGCCCCTGCCTCCACCTTCTGCCCAGCCCCTTCCCTCCATTCCCATCTCCTCCAGGGCCAAGACTCCCCTGGGGATTCAATTCAACCTGGTGGATTCAGTATAGGCAGCTCCAAAGATTCTTCTTATACCTCTTAACTACTTCCTTCATAGACAGAACTATTTCTTCTTTAACACAATCTCTTATCTCCATAGAAAACATATTTTTCTTATGTAGAAAGAACTATAATTAGCCAATTAAATCTAAAATTAGGAAATGATGATAACCCTAAAATTAGTTCTCTGTTGATTTTTAAAAAAGGAAAGCTTATTATAATTTTTTTGTAGAGTCAAGGAAAAATGTTATTTGGCATCTTTGTAGTATGTCAGACCCAAAAAGGTTATATTTTCATATTTAAACAGTTTAAAACATTCAGGGACAATTATACATTTATAATTTAGGGGAGATAAAACTGCTTTTATACTATAATTTAAGGTTATTTTAGGAAAAGCGATGAAGCTTATTTTAACAGAAATATGTTCCTTACTAAATATTATATAAGAAAAGAAATTTTTGAGACATTATCTCCCTGAGGGCCACAAGTTTGCTCTGTAACTGAGGCTAGGATTGACCCTGTATCCTCCAACCCTCTCCTTTGTCTTGTCATAGCTGAACCTTGCAGGAAAGCAAGATTTAGTGGAGTAAGTAAGAGACTTCACATATATAGAACTGCATGTGAGTTTAGAAATTGGTAGATGTTTTAACTAATTATAAGATAAAAGTGGAATAGCTATTTATCCAAACAGGCAGTTAATGATATTATTACTTTAAATATATAATTATATATGTACTATTTAAATTCCTTATATGTGTGTGACAATCTTAGGGTTAATATTTTCCTTATTAGTGTATTGATTTTTCTTATAAATTAATTATTTTAAATTGTGTTATTTTATAAATATTGTATTTTGCATGTAATAAAATACTTCAAAGGCCCCCTGAGAATTATTGTCTCCATTTACTTTTGGTCATATTATGTAGCCTTTTTGTGAAACAAACACAAGAATACTCTCTATTAAATGGAACCAGATGAAAATTGAAAAGGGTGGACATAATGTCTTCTGGAGTGGATGGACATTCATTCAGAAGGCACAAGGTGGAGGCAAATAAAAGAGTGTTCTAAAATGAAATTTAAATCTTAGGAGATCTAATAGAATGATTACCTCAAGACAACACAAAATAATTACAGTAAATGGCAAACCTAAAACTCTCCATTTTAATAAGCTGTTAAGAAAGAAACGGATGTAAATAGAAAAGCTGTAGCATACATACACACAGAGAGAAGACTATGTTTTCTGATAAGAATATCAGTAGTTTTAAATTTTAGTTTTATTTTTAAATTAGAATACAATTACATCATTTTCCCATTCCCTTTCCTCCCTTCAAACTTCTCAGTCCCCATCTCCTTGCTCTCTTTCAAATGCATGGCCTTTGACCATTTTTCTTTAATTATTGTTGCATATGTAGATATGTGAATGTATGCACACATGTGTGTGTGTGTGTGTGCATGTGTGTGTGTGTGTGTGTGTGTGTGTGTCTGTCTGTCTGTCTGTCTGTCTATTTCTAATATAGATAGCTACCTGCCCTATTCCTATGTTGTTAGTTGTTATATTTTGTGCATTGACCATTTAGATATTAGTATTGGTATTAGATAGTTTACTCTTTTCTGGGAAATATTAATTATCTTGTTTAGCATTCTTTATTTATCTGTAGTTCTTGGTAAGTTGAGGAGGAATAAGAATTCCATATTAATATGTTTATTGGTGTCCTTGTTTTAAACTCTATTTCCACTCTTCTACTATCTATCTATCTACCTATCTACCTATCTATCTATCTATCTATCTATCTATCATCTATCTATCTATCTATCTATCTATCATCTATCTATCATCTATCTATCTAACTACCTATCTATCTATCTATCTATCTATCTAACTACCTATCTCTCTCTCTCTCTCTCTCTATCTATCTCTCTATCTCTATCTATCTATCTCTATCTCTATCTATCTATCTATCCTCTATTTATTTATCTTTTTATAGATACACAAATATATGTATATATGTGCTTACACATTCACTGTGTATTTATTTTCAAGACTTGCATATGAGTGTTTAATGAGAGCAGAGGAAAAGAAAATCTTTATATTAGCTAATTATGGAATGAGAAAACAATACTTACTGCCTGCTATCCTTGACAGAGAAAGCATAAAGTCTCACAAACACAGGTCTAAAACTCTGAGCCATAGAACTCCCAGTGAGTCTGAATCACATTCTTTGACCATTTAAACAGTGAGATTTCTGAAAAACAAGAATCTAGGGAAAAAAATAAAGTTAAAAATAAAGTTCTGTAACAAGTGAACAAGAAAAAGTTAAGCCAAGATCTTATCGTAATAACCATTATGAAATATCACCACTGGAAATAAAAGTGCACTGTTTAAATGTTCCATAAAATATTTTAACCATTGAAGAAAAACAAGATAATCTAAAAGTCAGGGAGGAGAGTCAATGTTTGTAGGGAAAGTAAAGTGAAGTGGTATGTGAAATGCTTACTCTACACAGGCGGTGTGGTTTTCTGGAGATGTGTACTCCTAGATTGGTAGCCCTCTTCCTCCAAAAGGAATTCGCTTGGTGATAGATGGACTGCATAAGGTGAAAAGGAATACTTTGATTGTTTTTGGAGGTATAGAGGACAAGCTGCTTCGGATTTTCAAAATGGGAAACTGAGGTTAAGAAACTTCCCTTGTGTACAGTCCTCCAACAACATCAAGTTAGGAGAAAAGGCAAAGCCAAATCAACCAGGATTCTATCCCAGCTTCAATGCACTATGGTCTCAAGTACTACATGGAAAACAGAAAATTTGTCTCGATAAAGAAATGTTGCTTCATGACATGTGTCAGGGTTTTTCTATACATCCCTAATACAATGATAAAATAATATACAAATAGAGATCTGAAATACTAAAAAAAATGAAGGTGGCCAAACATGTACTGAAAAAGACTCCTTAAATAGTACAATCATCAAGGGGGAGATATTAAAAAGTAACATAGGTAATTCTAGTAGATATATGGGATCTAGAGTAAAAGAAAATAATGTAAACCATAGAATTAGAAAAACATGAATTTAATAGGAAAATTTTAAATTTAGAGAAAGCTGACAAAATTCAACAAACTAGAAAATTGGTTTAAATAAAATTTGTAAACTTGATTGCAATGAAAAATGTGTTTCTGAGTGTGGTAAATGGTAGTACATAATATTAATCCCAGCATTCAAGAGACTGAAGCAGGAGGACCAAAAAATTTTGGCCAGCCTATGGTATATGATAATCCCTGAGAGGAATAGAGAGGAGACCACAGCCAAGAACAGGGAGAAGTAGGGGGAGATGAAGAAAGAGATGAGGGGAGTGAGAGAGAAGGGAGGGGGCAAGAAAATATGAGAGTTGTGGGATAAAGACAATGTTTCAAAAAGATATTTACAGAGAGCAGCAAAGTGTGCCCCTGTGTGTTTGTGTGTGTCCTTGCAAGTCCATGCTAAA
Organism: Onychomys torridus; assembly: GCF_903995425.1. Classification (NCBI taxonomy): domain Eukaryota; kingdom Metazoa; phylum Chordata; class Mammalia; order Rodentia; family Cricetidae; genus Onychomys; species Onychomys torridus. The sequence continues at coordinate 51,069,843 of NC_050448.1, forward strand.
GAATAATTGTCTGAGGCTAAGGGAATAATTTTTAATCTTCTTCAAGAAGAGGTAATACCAAAATAATATGTACACATTCAGAATAAGTGCTGAGACTAAATATGAGGGAATTGTGTACACAGATTGTACAAAATTCTTATTCCTCTTGTAACCTAGAATTAAGCTAAATTAAAATATCTGAGGAAGTACTAATGAACTGAACAGGAAGTGACTGCAAATAATATTATCTAAAGTTTTTTATAACCTTGATAATTGTATTCTATCATCAGAGAGGGAGAAAATGGAAAATACAATCCTAAAAATGAAAAAAAAGTGAAAACAAAAACAAACAAGAGCTACATTGCCCTAAGAAAACTGATAGACTTAAACTTGATTATGTGTGCCAGTTTACAGACCGTGAGGAATGCATTTCTGTGTGGTAAAGTACTTGGTCTGTGGCATTCTCCTGTGACCACCATGCTAAAACCTATTGTAGTTAAAAACATAGCTACTAGGAAATGATACTTCAAAGGCATGTTATTTGTATTAGTGATAAATAGTCAATGCTGGTGCTGGACTGATGGCAGAGCTGTTAAGAATGTTCACTGCTCTTGCAAAAATTCAGGTTTGGTTCCTGGCACTTACATTAGGTGTTTGCAACCACCTGTACCTCCAGCTCCAAAGGGGATACATTGCCCCCGGCCTCTGAAAATGCCTGCACTCACTTTCAGATACCATGCCCACACTCATACATGTACATGATTAAAAATAAAATACATCTTCAAAAAAGTAGATGTAATGGAGCTGAGGATGGGATGTAGCTCAGTGGTAGAGCATATAACTAACATACATAAAAACTTAGGCTTGATAACCAGCAGCACAAATACAAAACAATTACATAAAAGAGAATCCTTTCTAACCTTGCAAACAAATCTAATGTCTCCTATGAAAAAATCCTCTGCAAGTACTACCCTCAGATAAAGATCCTAAGACAAGTATATAGGATTGAAATCAATTACATGAAATTTTTAAATAATTTGAAAAAGTTTTTTTTGGAATGAAAAGTTGGTATATTGGATTAAAGCTACAAGAGAGAATTTAAAAACAATAAAAAAGTTTGCATACTACTGTAATAGCAAACACTTGACAAGCATTTGTTAAAAACCTTAGGGTCAAGAACAAAAAGGATAAAAGTGAGTCTTTGCCCTGTGTTTCCTGAAATTGACCCGACTTGTTCAGCAGGGGAAGAAAGAAAAGACAAACACACACACACACACAGGGATAGAGATAGAGATAGAGATAGAGATAGAGAGAGAGAGAGAGAGAGAGAGAGAGAGAGAGAGAGAGAGAGAGAGAAGCTGTCATAGGATGGTCTGGACACTCTGATGGTGAATCCTTAGCATTCCGGAATCTCAGTATGTTTACTATATACAGTTGAAGAGGAAGGTAGAGTTATTACATAGAGTTGCACAAAGAAGCAGGGCTATATGATACACAGAGAAACAAGAGGGCAGATTATTGTATTCATCAGAGTAAGGAGAAAGGTTTAGCTAATCTCAGTAGGAACAGTTCTGTAGTGGTGCAGTCTTTAGGCTGTAAACACAAACAGGAGAAAGATACAAAAGACATTCTCTTCACACACTATCAACATCTGCACATAAACCAGGAGACAACTTTGCTGTCCTGCTGAGCCTCTCCAAGGGAAGCATTTGCCATTCCCATGGGGATGAGGCAGTAGGAATCCTCCACAAGGCTGTGCCTATATCAAACAATGCACAGTCACTCAGGATTTCACATGCTCCCTACAAGTCATAGTGTAGACAATATTGTTTACTTAATGACATTCATTCTTCAGTTGAAAGGAATGCATTGAATAGAACATACACAATATGAGAAAGTATATGCAGAAACCAAAAGCAGTAGAAAGGAACTCAGAATATTCTGTTTTAACTTTTTTCAATATGGGAACAAAAAGAGTCAAATATATAAAAATCTAATAATTGAGAAAGTAGAATATAAAAAAATGTAGTTAGGACTGGCTATTTTACATTAGAATGAACCTGAAGACAACAATTGCAGTATTTTAAAAGAAAATTATGAAAGCATCACAGACAGAACAAAGCCAAGAAGAATTCATGAAATACGGTGGAAATCAGTAGCCAGAAAGTTAAGAAGAAAAATAAATAAACGATGCATACATTCTCGGTTCTGCCACCAAATGACAGACAAAGATTTGGGAGATTAAATCTAGGAAGTTACTGAGATTCTGTGATTGTCACCAGCCTTCAAGAATAGCCAGGTGGTGCTTACAGATTCTCTGGATCAATTTTTCATACCCTTTGAAAATTATGTTTTTAAGACCAATAACAAAATTATGTTTTTATGTATCAAATCCTGGGTACTTCTTTACTAGTGTTAATTGAGCTGAAGGGAATCTAACTTAAACAAATCCACTTGAAATGTGGGTGCATACTTGATGCTACATTTTTTACTTTAAACAATTTATTAAAACATGACCTCTTTAGTTTAAAAACATAGAAAAAGTACTGTGTTTTTTCAATACGCAAACCCAAACCAAATATTAATCTGAAAAATATACTTTTAATTTAATCATAATAAATTCTGTAGATGAAAAACAAATTGTATTTTAATACAACCAATTCTTAGAATGGTTATTTAAACTCAAGCTCATATACTCCTAAGAAACAAATAATAAAATAAGAAGAAAATATGGTAAATTGAATCCCCAAATATGTAGAATAAAACTTTAGCATAAAAAAAAATAGAGTAAAAAAAATCAGAGTCAAATTTTTAACCATTTTTAAATAAACTAAAACCCAAACATTTTTATTGCAAATATTCCCAACTGGTATTCTGTCTGTAAAATCTTTCTGCTTTCACTTCCATAATGATCCCAGAGCCATGGGATCTCTCGTGGCTGGACTCCCCACAATCTTGCAGTTTTCTGTCATGGTCTCCATTCTCCATAAAGAGAGTTGTCATTGTTGAGACATGGCAGCTCCATTTACTTATTGGTATTATGATAAGACTTAAGATGTAGTAAGGAATTAAGCTTGTCTAGCCAAGTAACAGCAGAAGATTCTTTTCAAAGGTCTATGACCTCTCTAGCCTAGATTCTTGGTACCAGGAACGATCTTCCTCTTGATGAGTGGGCCCTAAATTCAATTACACAGTTTTTGGATATAACCAACGTACAAAACAAACTCCTAACAAACTCTGCATGAACAAGAACGGGGAAAAAATGGCTCTATAAATGGACTTGCATAACATGAAAGGGGAAATATTTTGGTGGGCCCCAACCCTAGGGGAAAGGAGAATTAGTCTAATCTAGTAATGAGCCACACTTTTGCTTATCAAGTACAAAAGTGTCCGCCTTGAAATTGAACACATACAAACAACAAAACAGATTGTATATAAATATTTGTTCATTCATATACATACCCATATGTGAAACCATAGTAATCAAAGAGAAAGAGTCTATCAATTGAGAGTAGGGGGACAAAGTAGAGGTTGAATGAAGGAAACTAGGGAGGGGCTGGAGTGAGGAAAATGATGCAATTCTATTTTAACTTAAAGTATATTTTGAACAACAAGAAAAGGAAAATATTTCTAAAATTATTTTTATGGATGGTTATGAGTAGAGCAGAGGGGAGCAAGGAGGAAATGGGAAAAGTGGAGGGGGGAATCTGCTGTTGTGATGCATTGTATTAGAGAGGATCTATTTTCAATAAAAAAGAAGAAATGGAAAAAACAAGAATGACCACTGAGATAAACAAAAATTTAATAAAAAGATAATCCACTGTATCAATTCCTCACAAAAATCCTTAAAATGGTATCAAACCTAACATAAATAATTTTATATTTAGTAAACAATCTATCCATTTGTTTGATATGCAAGAAACGAAAAAAAAACACTTTAGATTTAGTATGCTATAACATCTATATCATCAATGTGCTTCACTTTAGAAATAGGAGGGAGGTTATTATTTAAACATGTCAAATACAATTGATTCTAAATTATATAGGGCAAAACAAGAAACAATAAATTCATGTGTAAGTAGAAAGTATTTTTTTTTAATTCCATTTACTTCATAAAAAGAATCTTGGCAATATCAAAACAGAGTAGGAGTTCCATAAAAGAGCAAGTGATACCATCAACAATTTCAGCACATATTCTACTTGACATTTACTCTTAGGATATCTGAGGTATAAGTTGTTGAATTACCATTTTTAGTTTTACTTTATCCTGGACAAAAAGTTACCAAATGTAATGTAATAAGAAAACAGGGAAATGAGATAAAAATAAAGTGCCTATTTACTGAAAACATACTTATGTATATTTATGTATAAAGATCAAATTTGAAAATGGGCAACATTTACAATATAAATCAATGTTCACTACTAAGAGAAATATGCAAACAAACAAACAAACAACTGTGATTTGGGGTTGAAGAAGCAGGTCAGCAGTTAAGAGCATTTGCTGCTCTTGACAAGTATACTCGTTCAGTTCCCAGCAGCCACACAGTAGCTTAGACAGTCCTTAACTTTGGTTCCAAGATATCTGATTCTCCTTTCTGGCTTTTTTGGGCACCTAGCATGCATGTAGTGTTGCACAAAAATGCATTATGGCAAACAAAAGTATTTCTTTTTAAAAGATCTTAAGTATAATTGTATGTTTATATGCTTATATAAATTTTGTGTTCATATAGCAATGCTAACAATAAATATGTTAAAAGATATTAATTACATTAATAAATACTGATTTTTTTTAATCAGTAATAGTTGAACATTGTATCAGACTCAGGGTGTCCAAATAGTCTTTGACATTTGTAATGTGAACTAGTCATTTACAAATATGTTAAGCCACATTTTCCTGGACTGCATTTAGCCTAAGAGTTGCAGGTTGTCTAACCTTTGTATTAAAATTTAAATTACTATTGAAAATTGTAAACTGCATTAATAAAACAGCGTTGCAATATATGTTCATTATTTATATAACTCAATAGTGTTAATACATGAATTTTCTCACATTGATTTATAGAGAAATCATAGTCACATTATCAGTGGTTATTTTTTGGGCATTAACAAGTGGTTTCAAAATTAATACATATGTGAAAATTACCTCGACAAGATTATAGAGGTGCATAACTTATAGAATACTGTAAGAGATATCAGGGATGACTTATGAATGTATGAATATCCAACATACACATATATGCATTCAAAAAAAATTAGTAAGAAAAAGTAGCCATGAAATTGAAAGAGAGCAAAGTTTGGAGGTAAAAAAGGGAAGGGCAAAATGTAATTATATTATAATTTCAAAAATATACATACTATATATATATATATATGCATAATATAGTTATATAATATATAATTTCAAAATAATGACAAAAAACAAATAATATAGAATATAAAGTCCCCAAACGATATCAGATGCTTTAGCAATTAATGTCAAAAAGGGTTTCTATTAGGGATATTAAGCTGAAATAATTGATACTGGGAAAATTGCACATGCACATGAAAATGAAATCATTTTGACAACCATCTAATGGCACAGGAAAAATGTATACAATCCTATATATTTTTCAAAGCTATTTGACAGCAAAGCCCACTAATCATTTTCTCTTATTTCATTATAACAAATTATAGAATCTGACAAGACGTGTTCTCTGAAACAGTTAATGGCATAAGTTAGGTATTTGGATTATTAAATACAAAATATTGTTTATAATTCTGATTGTGTATATGAGGTTTGAATTCCCCATATAAGCTTACTGCTCAGTTCATCACTTATTAACTTAAGTATCACTCAAAACATAGTAAAACTCTCAGACTCAAAGCTTTTCTTATAAATTGTGGCCACAACAATAACTATCTCAAAATGCTTTTAGATGAAAAGTAAAAGGAGACATATATTATCACTTTGTCTATTGTTACAGTAAATAAGACAAGCCAGGTAGACAGCTAGACAGCTAGGTAGATAGACTGATAGATACAGATAGATAGGCAGATAGACAGGTAGATATATGATACAGCTATAAATTCCCAGGAATCAGATTCTTCATTAATAAAAGAACAATAATAGTAATAAAACATATACTGCTTCTTTCTTAATGTTAAGTGCAGATTGATGTAGTGTCCCTATGCCATAGTCATTAAGCCCACAAGTCACTGAAGGATTCACAATAAGTTGGTATATCTTGCCAAGCTTCAACAACGCAATTACCATCACATCTCATATGTTCAATTATGATCCGTCATTACCCTATCTACTTATGTCTTTTCTTCTAGACATTAATCCCTGACTCCGGTGCTATTAATGTTCTAGTTACTGGCAAGAGAATTTGAAACTTTCTGCCTGATTTCTTCTGATAATTTCCCAACTGGTTCTTAAATTATTGATTGATACAACCTTTAAAAACCCATGACAAAAGCAATGTAAAATTCAAATCCTATACTAAGAATCCTACATTGGCCACTACACGGAATACATGTAATTAAATGACCTGGAGCATTACTGGATAAACCAACATAGGGTCATGATTCTCTTATCATTTCTACAGGTCTGTATTAACCACTGGTTCATGGCATGTCACAAGCCTGTTCTTACACTGTCTGTTGACCATATTCCCACCAGAAATTGCCACAAGGAGGAAGATCTGCTGCCGAATTTTCTTATGTAGTTGCTGCCAGGACTAGACCCTTACTCCACAGGCCTGATTGTAACATAATGCTATCAACTGGCATATTGTCTCTCTTGAGGAACCAATCTAATACTTGATATGGCAGAGCATGTTGGAGACTGTTGAGGTAGGGAAAGAGTAAGGGAATTGGTAGAGTTGCAGATTCTCAAGGAGTCAACTTAAACTTTCAAACACTAACATTTGGAAGGCAAGCTACACTGTTCAGTTTAAAATGCACTAGAGGAGCACTTGGGGTTTGGGTAGGGGTATAGACTGCCCACAAAACTAAAAGGCATGTTGACACCAACAGATACTGTCACTGTTTATTCTTGAACCAAAGGTCACAAAAGCAAAAAGACAAACTTTGGATCATAAACTTGTTACCTTTCTACTGAATCAAATACCCATCTACAATATGTTCCATAGTATGTACTATTTAAATGGTTATAGGGCTCGAACCAACCATAATGGTTCAAGGTTAATTATTTCTTCCTTTGTTAATTAAATAAGAAAAAGCACAGTTTTCATGCCCTAGGTTCTTGTCTTTGGTAGGATTCAGTTTTTGTAACCACCCCAATAAAAGCCTCAGTGCACAGAGATTCAAACAATTCTTCATTGTTGGTTCAATTCTACCCCTGCCCATTACCTTCCTATGTTCATGAGTCATTGCTCCTTATTTCTAGACAGTTTCTTTCCATGAACTCTGATTTCACTAAAACTGTCTTAGAATTCCCCCTGGTGTCTGATTATTTGACTGGGAACATTCTCTGGGGAAGTTATAAGTAACTTAGACTTGGCTTCCTGTGAGGGCTGAAGCTCTGGTGTTCTGATCAGACTGAAACCACAGTTTTCTGGTGACTTAGTCTTGGAAATAGCATTTTTAGCATTTCTTCATCATACTAAGTAGAAATGACTTGGTAAGTCATGCTTGAACAAAAAAAATGATAGTATCACTGAGGACATAGATACTAGTAGCAGGGCCATTAGTGGTCGTTGGACAAGCTGCATGTCCTAGTACTCTATCTCTTCTAGTGTACTCTATCTTTGGAATGCTCACTTTGAGTCACCTTGGAACTAGGAGTGTACGGGACAAAATAAGAATGCAAAAATCACAAGCTTTTTAAAATATATTGAGGCTCTCTTAAAAGGCTCATAGAAGGTCGGAGAAGACACTCATGGTAGTCTTCAAGAAAAAGTGAAAAAGGTTTTGGAGATGCTCCACATTTTAAAAGTGTTCAGAGTGTGTAGAAGTTTCCAGGAAACAATATACTGAAAAAAATTGACAGTAATGCTCCTGAAAATGTTGATACTTCATGAAAAAATAGCATACATATCACAAAGATCCATCAGGAGTTCATAAAAGGCAGCTAGAGCAAACCTATTGATTTTCCTTTCAGATTGGTAGGTCATATATGATATCTTCATTTTAGCAATAAAACCATACTTGCAGTATATCTCTGCTTCTTTCTAGTGCTTCTTTTTCTCCCTCCCTGCCTTCCTCCATTTTCTCTCCTTCCTCCCCATCCTCCTCCTTTTTGTCTGCTCCTTTCTCTCCATCTTCCTATTTTTTCCTCTCCTCCTTCTCTCTTGTTCTTATATGGCTATACCATGGGCTATGCTATTAATAATAATGTCATGGTTTTTATTATTAATTAAAAAAAATCTAAAGACTAATAATTAAAATCTGTGAAAAAGTCTTTGTGAAAAAAATGTTTGCAATTACCAATATATTGATAAATATTTCTTAAAATTATTTTTTATTTTATATGTGTGAATGTTTTACTTACCTTACATATATGTCCGTGCACTAGATGTGTGCCTCTTGCCCACAAAGGCCAGAAAAGAGTACAGTGTCCACTGGGACTTGAGTTACAGACAGTTGAGAGGCATCAAATGAGCGCAGAGAATCAAATCTGGGTCATCTGAAAGAGCAGCAAGTACTCTTATTTGTAGAGCCATCTTTCTATTCCCCTGCTAAATGTTCTTATTCACAAACCATATGGATCTAACTTTAAATGTTTATATTATATTGCACTGGTAGAGACTATTCTAAGAGGTCTAGATTATGTTACATTGATGATATACATGCCTAATATCTGTGAGGTCCACAGAAAGAAGTCCCAATAATCTTTAGAACTTTATTATTTATATTTATGTTAAAGTGTGAGACAGTAAACCCAGACTTTTGTCGGGAAGGTAAAATGTCAGGTTACTCTAAATCAACTGTTGCCAACCATGGGAGGTGATATAGAATCCCTGCCAACTGAGTACATTTGTCACCATAGAATTCTTGACTGAGGAACTGGTTACATATATTTTGAATTCTCATGGTCTGAATGTTTAATCTCCCTTTAGAGGTTTATTTAATTTTATGTTTATGAGTGATTTGTCTGTATGTATGTATATGCACAATGTGACTGCCTAGTGCCATCAGAGGCTTAAAAAAGGATTGAAAACCCTGGAGCTAAAGTTATGAATGGCTGTGAACCATTTTGTGGGAATTGAGAACTGAACCAAGGTCACCTGCAAAAACAGAAAGTGATTCTAAGCAGTGGACCTCCTCTCCACACACCATACTTCTCTTTATTATGACTTTGCAAAGAAACAATATTAAAATTTGAGAACAAATTTATTTAATGCACACTTTTTCTCCAACTTAAGGAATTAATTCATTGACATAATTTCTGGTACTCTAAAAATGACATGCGCATTTGGCCTGATCTTTATCCAGATTTAGAAGTGCAAGAGGAGAGAATGCAAATTTTCAACATAGCAGTTGTTCCTAGTGGAAGAAGTTCTCTCATTTTGAGTAAGAAGTGACTTAATTCACTTTAACCTGAGTGTTTATCTATAGTAGAATACATCTGCTAATAAATCTGCATTATAATGTAGAAACTTCTTACTTATGAACCACACAGCTTTTCCCTTTGTTCATAGTTCTCCATTTAATGTTTACATCCCTTAATTTTATACTTTATAAAATGAGTCCCAATCTTTGAAAACTATTTCATGACTTTCACCCCTTAATTTTCTTTATGACCATTCAGAATTTTTAATTAAATTTACAATTTAAATGTGAATGTGTTTCAAAAAACCCAATCATATGTATAGGAGACAAGATTGTAATCTTAATCATTGATAGATTAACTGAAATTATGTCATAAGTGAATAGCTAAAGAAAATAACTAACAGTCCAATGAGGGTTGAGACAGAGAGAGAGAGAGGAAGCTCTGTCAGTAAAGTGTTAGCTGTACAGACAGACATAAGGACCTGAATTTGAACCTTAGATTCCAAGTAAAAAAAGACAAACAAAACAAAAACAAAAACAAAAACAAAAAAACAACCATGGGCTCTGTATCTTTTATCTCAGATGGGAAAGATGAGGAAAAGGGCATTCATGGGATTCATGGGTCATCTAGCCTAGCTGAATTGGTGAGCCCCAGGTGAATAGGAGACCCTGTCTCAACAAATACTATACATAGCTCCTAGGGAATGACCCTAAAGGCTGCCAACTGTTGTCAACACTGAAGAACACACACAGGTGCACACAGGCCCACACACATGTGGCTGCACACACACAAAATAAACAACGGAAATATTTTGGGTTTTGAGATCATATATGAAACAAATGTCAGGATTTAAAAGATGCATCTGAGGTCTTCTAGCAGGTATTAGAGTCATGAATATTTGTGAAAAACCTAATCAACTTTAGTTTCAAAAACAACTTTCTCTCTGCCTCAGGTATATTAACTTATTTATTTTTCATAATTAGTGTTTTTCATCTCTGTTTGTAAAATAAGGGTGCTGAGGCACAGAATACTTACTTATTTCTCAAGATCACAGCTTGCCAAAGTGGAGCAAAGGTGGCTCCAGGCATCTGGTCTGGATTTGAATACACACTTTAGGAAAAAAACATGCTTCGGGAAATACAGTGAGAAATGTAACAATATTAATTGAGTTATACCCTTTTGTGTGTTTTTTAAAGGCTACAAGTATTTGTATACACATATACATTCTTAAATAAAGTTGTTGATCCATATAATGTTACTTGTACATCTTCTTTTAGAGCTGGCGTTTTGGCATTGGAAAACCAATTGATGTGCTCTTCCCTGGGGAGGACGACCTCTCCCATCCCTAGCTTTACTCAGTTGCCTGTTGTTTTTGTGTAAGATTGAGGCCTCATGAGCTTTTCCATATACAGTTTGGCATGGGCATTTGCATCTCTGTTCAGTTCACATTTGGTCAGAAATGTTGATTAGACTTTGCAGTTATAGTTTCTAAGATGCACAATGCATCTTGGAAGAATGGTCTCATCTTAAGAGAGATTCTGGGGTCAGGCGGAAGAGCTAAGTTTCAGCATCAGGTAAGGAAATGAAGGAAAATGCTCTGGAGACATTACAGTTAAGGAAGGACTCCCTTATAATGAGCAATAGCTCTCTAGTCACTATCAGGTAGGCTCAGAGGAAGCCCAGGGCAGCATAAGTGAGAGTCATAAGGATGCGAAGCGTGATGGTAGTCAGGGTTCTCCTAGTGTCACATGAATGTGGATCTGCTAACTCCTTGCAGTGTACAGCCCCTGCTATGCATTCGAGCAGAGCCCTGAAAAGCTGTGATGATGGAAGGCCCTCTTAGTAACAGTGGAACCTCCTTGGTAAACAACTATGCTCAACACAGAGATGACACCTTCCATGAAGACCTTTCTCTGCACGTTGTATTCAGCCACGTTTATATTTTAAAATTATGCCTCACACTTTTAGGTTCTCAATTACATTAAGTAAGTGATAATAATGATACAACCATTATACATGTGTACAATTTTCAAATATAAAAACATTTCAACTATTATAAATTTTTAAAAAATACTGATTTATTTGTATTTTGTGACCTCCTCTATTCTTCATTTTTATGTCATGTGGCTTGTTTTTAATTCCTATACAAAATGGGAAGCACCATTTTTAGCTGTGATATGGATTCAAAACATAGTCTATATAGTAAGTGTGAATGTCATCTATCATTCACTAAAATAGTAAATATTTTATTAACTTTTATATATTTTATATCTACATATAATCCTAATACAGGAGAATTATAGAAAAAATGATGAATTATAAGGGTGCAGTGAATTTGGAGAAGACAAGAGAGAAGCTTAAAATTTCATTGAAAACCATTAAAGATTTGAATATTAAAATGTTTGTTTGTAAGTATATTTTTTTCTTTTTTATTATTATTATATTTGTGTTTTAATTTTACACATCAGCCATGGGCTCCTCTGTCCTCCCCCCTCCCGCCCTCACCTCCCCTTTCCTCCCAGCCCCTCCCCTCCATTCCCATCTCCTCACAGGCCAAGACTCCCCTGGGGATTCATTTAAACCTGGTGGATTCAGTACAGGCAGGTCCAGTCCCCTCCTTCCAGGCTGAGCAAAGTGTCCCTGTGTAAGCCCAAGGTTCTAAACAGCCAGCTCATGCACTAAGGACAGGTAAGTAATTCCCAATATTAAAAATGTTAAGATTTTTCAGATTAAAATATAAAAGCAACACAGAGGAGAGAAATCTTGGTTAATTTATTCTAAAATTTGTACCAAAGTGTAAAAGCTCAGCTTAAAATTTCTCAAGGAAATTTTGTTTGAAGAAAAGTGGAAAGGGTGTAGTGATCAGAATGAGTCACTGAATACAGTCATTTCTATCTTGTTAAACATTGACAGTGTTTTCTGTTGAAGTATGTGGGTTATTCATAAAAATACAATGAAAAAAGGATAAATTTATTTAATGAATTTCCTTGATGCAACTGCTTCCCCCCCAAAAAAATCAAGTAGATTCCTACATCTATATTTTATATAAAATATGTATATTACAGATAGCACGAATAAAAACAGACATGTATATGTAAATACATCTTAGGAAACAATGTTAAGACTTATCTTGGGCAGATTGGCATTATATAAATCATAAAGCAAAGATTATTGTGTGTGACTCTATAAAATTACACTTTCATAATAAACAGCACGTAAGCAAAGGAATATAAGTATAAAAGGAATAGTTGCATATACCAGTTTTTACACATTTATCATAGAAAATACCAGTGTCAATAATATAAAAGTAATGATTTGAGAAAGGATGATTATGGCAAGTAAAAATTACAAATGATTAATAAACACTTGATGTGCTGCAAATCAAAGTATTAAGATACAGTTTAAAATACATCAGATGGACACACAAAAATAATGTAAAGAATTATTAAATTAGGAAGCAGTATTTAACTGTCTTTGGGCAAGTATACTGTTCACTGCAGAGGATCTCCTACTGTTCCTCCACATAGAACTCCACAATCATGCATAGAGGTGTTTAACAGGCCCTTTGCTGCTTTTTATCAGGTCTACTGAGGTCTGAATGTGTACATTATCAAATACTCTGAAGAACTAGTGAGACAAAACCCACTGTCACTAACATCTGAGTGTAAAACTCAAAAATGTCTAACTCATTGCTAGTCTACAGTGAATTTATTGAGTGTGTTGCTTTACTAAATGCGAAACAAAGTAAATGCTCTTTTGTAAATTTGCTGTAAGTCATGCTTTGAATATTTGCTGCACAGCCAGTTGATTATATAGATGATGGGGACTGAACTTCTGGCCTATGTAACGGGAACTTTATCCACTGAACTTTGCCTAATGAACCACTATCTTCACCGTGGTTCTTAGACAATAGAATGTTACAGGTAGTCTTGTAATTTTGAAATAAGGTAGAAACTTAAACACCACTTGTAAAAAAAAAAAAAAAAAAAAAAAACAGAACAAAGCAAACTCCTTTCTTAATCTCCAAGAAGGAGATGCTTTTAGAGCTGATACAATGTATATATTAAAGAGCCTCAGCCACCCAGAGCTACCCCTGAGTAGCTCCCAGAGAATACATGTATTCTGTTGCTCTGTTAAGGCCTGAGCCTATTTTTAAACATATTAATCTTTGGAATATAACAGTGAGAAATCAAAGAGAAGAAAATAAGAATGATGAGAAAAAGAAAGAGGCATTGTACAGCAGAATTAAAATTGATAAATAAGCATTTGAATACAAAATGTTCCATGGGAGGAAATAAATGACATAAACCAATTCATTTATCAAGAAAAATACCCCCAGCATGTCAAAAGAGTATATTAATAAGTACAATTTTATAATGGGGATTGTGTCTGTATTGAGATTTTGAGAAAGGAAACTGGGGGCTATTAATTCATATTTTGTCAGCAACAAAAATGTCTTTTGTACAACATGAGTTTTCATCAGATGTCCTAAATTTATCTGGAAGTAGCAATGGCATTGACTATTGACACTGAAAAACATAATTTCAATGATGAAAAACAAAGGAAATGAACAGAAAAAAATGTTAAACTGTTCTTGGAAACAAGAAATTAACTTTTCTATAATGAAATCATTTATCAAACAATGTTATAGTTGTTCAAGGACTCTTAAAGATCATGCCATTTGTTTCCTAACACCCTAACATGAAAGTAGACATCTGTATGCCTGACTTTTTGAAGCCACCATTGACTCATGTTTAATGTATAAAACTTAAGGCTGAAGTGCACTTATGTATTCCAGCCTGGCTCAGGCTCATCAGGCAACTTAGGATGCCTATGAACTCCTGATCCTCCTGCCTCCACCTCCTGAGTGCTAGGATTACACAGTATCCACAATGATGCCAAGGTTATGTTTTGTTGGAGACTGAACCAAGGATATCATACATGTTAGGAAAGTGGTCTACAACTTGAACTACATCCACAGTTTTTAGGATTATTAATACAAAATCAAATCAGTGAGAATTTATATCAAGAATACAAGAAATAAACCTAAACTTAATAAAGGCAATTTATAGCAAGCCAACAGCAAACGTCAAATTAAATAGAGAGAAACTCAAAGCAACTCCACTAAAATCATAAACAAGACAAGGCTATCCACTCTATTCAATATAGTACTAAAAGTTCTAGCTAGAGCAATAAGACAACAAAAGAAGATCAAGGGGAATACAAATCAGAAAGAAGAAGTTGAATTTTCTCTATTTGCAGATGTCATGATAGTATACATAAGTTACCCCCAAAATTCTACCAGGGAACTCTTACAGCTGATAAACACCTTTCAGCAATGTGGCTGGATACAACAAAATTAACTAAAAAAGTTCAGTAGCCCTCCTATATACAAGTGATAAATGGGCTGAGTAAATAATCAGGAAACAACACCCTTTACAATAGCCACAAATAATATAAAATATATTGTGGTGACTCTAACCAAGCAAGTGAAAGACCTGTATGACAAGAACTTCAAATCTTTGAAAAAAAAAACAAGTTAAAGAATATATCAGAAAATGGAAAGATCTCCCATGCTGATGGATCGGTAGAATTAATATAGCAAAAATGGCCATTTTTACCAAAAGCAATCTACAGATTCAGTACAATCCCCATCAAAATTCCAACACAATTCTCAACAGACCTTGAAAGAACAATACTCAACTTCTTATGGAAAAACAGAAAACCCAGGACAGTTAAAACAATCGAAATTCTGGAGAAACCACCATCCCTAATTCAAGCTCTACTACAGAGCTGTAGTAATAAAAACTTCATTGTACTGGCATAAAAATGGACAGGTGGATCAATGTAAACCAATCAAAGACCCTGACATACATCGACACACCTGTGTACACCCATTTTTTTCAGAGAAACTAAAAATATGCAATGGGGGAAAATGGTGCTGGCATGAATTTTGGCATGTAGAAGAATGCAAATATATCCTTATCTATCGACTTGCCCAAAACTCAAGTCGAAGTAGATCAAAGATCTCAACATAAATTCAGTTTCACTGAGCCTGACAAAACAGAAAGTGGTGAATAGTCTTGAATGTATTGACACAGAAACAATTTCCTGAACAGAGCACCAATAGCACAGTCACTGAGATTGACAATTAATAAATATGACCTCAGTAAAGCTGAAAAACTTTGGTAAGGCAAAGGACACCACCAATAGAACAAAATGACAGTCTACATCCCACATTCCAGAGAGAGCTGATTTAATAAATAAATAAATAAACAAACAGATAAATAAATAAATAAATAGATAAATAGATAAAATAAAACCTCAAGAAACTAGACATCAACAAACCATACAATCCAGGTAAAAAGTGGGGTACAAATCTAAATAGAGCTTTCTCAAGAGAGGAATCTCAAAGGGCCAAGAAACACTTAAAGAAATGTTCAACACCCTTAGCTATAAGGGAAATGTTTATCAATACAACTCAGAGGATCTGTCTTAAACCAGTCAAAATGGCTAAGATAAAAAACACAAGTGACACCTCATCCTGGTGAGGATGTAGAACAAGGAGAACACACATTCCATGGCTGGTGGGAGTGCAAACTTGTACAGTCATTTTGGAAATCAGTATGGTAGTTTCTCAGTAAACTGGGGATCAATCTCCCTCAAGGCCCAGCTATAATACTCCTGGGCATATACCCAAAGGATACTACTCCATTCTACCACAAGGACACTTGCTCAACTATGTTCGTAGCAGCTTTATTCATAATAGCCAGAAACTGGAAACAATCTAGATGCCCCTGAACCAAAAATGGATAAAGAAAATGTTATACACTTACACAATCAAGTATTACTCATCTGTTAAAAACAATGATATCATAAAATTTGTAGGCAAAATGATGGAACTGGGAGGAAAAACTTCATGAATGAGCTAAAACAGACACAGAAAGATAATTATGGTATGTATTCTTTTTAAAATTGGTATTAGCTGTAAAGAAAGGATAACTATGTAGACCAGGGTAGCCTGGTCATGGAGATCCTTCTGCCTCTGCCTTCCAAGCACTGGGATTAAAGTTTTGCACCAACACAACGGCTAAAGGAGAAGATGAGTAGGAACCTCACTTACACAACTTAAGTAAAACATAGCTCTCTGAACAGATGAAGACAGGCTTCTTCTGTATCCCAGAAGCTATTCAATATTTACATGTATAATTCAGCTATTATTTGGCTTAAAAAGGCTTATTGGGAAATGCTACCATTTTTATTATTTTCTACAGAGAAAATATTTTCCAATTTCAAATAACTCTGAACTTTAGAATTATAATCAGTTTTTATGTTTAAAAAAAATTTAAGTGGAAAATTCTGAAGGACCACTGAATAAATATTTATGTTTCTAAAAGAAAGAAAGAGAGAGAGAGAGGGGAGGATGGAAGGAAGAAAGGAAGGAAGGAAGGAAGGAAGGAAGGAAGGAAGGAAGGAAGGAAGGAAGGAAGGAAGGGAGGAAGGGAGGGAGGGAGAAAAGGATAACAATACTACAGTCCACAGACCCAGAGAGGTTCAGTAACAAGGAGTGCTCAAAGCATGACTCGTGAATCTCCTTGGGAAGGGGAAATAAAACAGATTTCATAAATGGACTGGGAGGGGGACGGTTATAGGTTAAGACAGAAGACGGGATCAGGTAGGAGTGCAAAGGGCTAGAGTACTGGCATACACAACCGGAATCAGGGGGCATTTTAGGGACAAGGTATAAACCTAGTGCAATCAAAACTCCCAGGAATCCATGAGAGTGACCATAGCTAAGACATCAAGGAATGGAGGATAAGGAGCATGAACTCACCCCCTTCTGTAATAAGTCAAGGCTTCTAGGTGTGGGATTGGGACACCAACCCAGCCACAAAACCTTCGACTTACAATTTGTCATTACTGCAGGTTATGCTAGGGAAAAGGTGGTACAGAACTCATGGGAGTGGCCAAGACCCATGCCACCAGAGAAATCTCACACCAGACTCTGTCTGGATGGCCAGAACCAGTCTGTCTAACCCAGAGACCTAGGATAGAACCAAACAGAACTGGCAAAAAAAAAGTCAATTAAATAATTCATAATTATACTCTGCTATACTTGTAGACAGGAACCAACTTAAGCATCTTCAGGGAGGCTTCATCCAGCAACTGATTGGATCAGAGGCAGAAACCCACAGCCAAACATTAGCAAGAGCTCAGAAAACCCTGCAGAAGAGGGGGAGGAAGGATTGTAGGAGCCTGAGGGGTCAAGGACATCAAAGAAAATGAGCCACAGAATCAACTAATCAGGCCTCACAGGGGCTCAAAGTCACTGAACTGACAACCAGGGAGCCTATATGGGTCTGACCTAGGTCCTTTGCATGTATATTACGGTGGTGTAGATTGGTTTTCTTGTGGTGCTGTGTGATGTTCTGTATGTCAAATGTGTTGCTCTGATTAGTTCATAAATAAACAATGAATGGCCAATAGTAAGGCAGGAAATATAGGCGGGACAAGTAGAGAGGAGAATTCTGAGAAGTAGAAGGCTAAGGCAGAGAGATACTGCCAGCTGCAGCCATGACAAGTGAGATGTAAGGTACCAGTAAGCCACGAGCCACATGGCAAAGTATAGATTAATAAAAATGGGTTAATTCAAGATATAAGAACAGCAAGCAAGAAGCCTGAGCTTTTAGGCCAAACAGTTTAACTAATATAAACATCTGTGTGTTTATTTTATAAGTGGACTGCCAGGGCTTGGCAGGACCCGGAGAGAAAACTTCACCTACATTGTGGAAGCCCTAACAGTCAAAGCAGGGGCTGTTTGATTCTTTTGCCTGATTTTGGGACTCTTTTCCTCTTATTGGATGCCTCATCCAGCCTTAATATGAGGGAGGAAATGCCTAGTCTTATTTTAACTTGGCATGCCATGTTTAATTGGTATCTCTGAGAGGCCTGCCCTATTCTGAAGGGAAAGGAGGAGGACTGGATCTGAGGGAGAGGGAAAGTGGGAAGGAGGAACTGGGAGGAGTGGAAGGAGGGGATATGCAGTTTGAATGTAATATATGAGAAAATCATTTTTAAAAAAGTTAAAAATATAAGTGAATCCCCATATCTAAGCAAGTGTGCATTCCTCTGATACCTTCAAGAAAAGCTACCCCAAAAAATATATAATAAAACTGATAAATTCTGTAACATAGATTGTTTATAAACAGATGAGTTTTATTGAGATTTTTTGCCTTGTTAAAGTGATATTTTATTGATAGGTGGGCCTGTTTAAATAGCACCTACTAAACTGGTCTCCAACTAGGAAGCCACAGAATGTACTAATAGTTTGTTTGACTGTGTCTCTCCTTTGCATAGAAAGTATAAATCAAGAAGCACTGATACAGTTTTGAGTCCCATGGGCATGGTTTTCTAGATCTATGATTGTGAGAGGAATAAACATGTACTCGAAAAGATTTGAAAAATATTTACAACTACCTGATGATGTCTAACCTGCCATTCTGGTATTTCAAGGTAAACTAGAATTTGCGTGTGACCACATGATGACCTTCAGCAAAGATTTCTGTTTCTATAAGGAAGACAGCATCCTGTGCAATGGAGAACTGGGATTATTTTCCCTCACTACACCAAGGAAAACTTTCTCCTTGTTGTTCTCTCATGTACTTTGTGTCACCATGTCCCTTCATACCTCTTAAAGGTCACCAACTTCAATAGACACTCGTTGTACTTTTACCATAATTGGGCAGCAATTTCATAAGGAATATTATGTGTTCCAATTAATGGCCTGACAATATGGAGTTATGTTGATCCGGGTGAAAAATATCTGGAAATTCAGATTTTAACATTTATATATTTCCATTGAGTATTGTTATTTTCATACATATAAATTGATGGCTAGTATTGAAAATGTTTTGGAAAACCTTATGGAATTATGAAGTACATAGCTTTTTTTTTTAACTTTTCCATTAAAAAATGTGAAGTGAATGCTCATGTTTCAGTAACAGCTCAATGCTGGCTCAAAGCTGTTTTCCTTTCTCTCTCCCTAATTCTACATAGGTGCACATGTACTTTGGTGGTAAATAAAAACACGGTTTTTAAGTCTTGTTGATGTTTTTATTATTTTGCATGTTTTATAAGCTTAAAGTAAAAATTATTACTCACAAATCTTCCTTTTCAGTTAAATTTATGAATTATTGATACTGCCCTTCAAGTTCTTTTCTGCTATGTTTTAAGTATCTGCTATATTAACATTCATGTTAAAATTGTTTCTTTTGCTTTATCCGAGATTACAATATCATTTCTAAAAAAAAAATTCTGTACTTTCTTGGAGTATAATGTCACACATTGTGATATGACATTCCATCATGTAAATAATGATCCCTGTTGCAAGCTTGTGAACTGCTAGGATCCTGACATTCCTTATACAGTATTTACACCTTATATACACACTTACATGTCCCATTCACCTGATTATAAGAAGTAAAGTAGTTATATATTTATAAAAGCATTGCCACCTTTCAGTGGACCTAAGTCCTGCTCAGAGGGCTGATGCCATCTGGGCATTGTGAATTATGCCACATCTTTTAATCTGGCACCAGTTTTTGTGACTGCTGTTGCTGCTGCTTTCCAGTTACAAAATATCTGGGGGTGCAGTCAGTGTTGAATTTAGGTCATTTCCAAAATGACCCTGCTCTGTGTTTGCAATCTATGCATCTTTAAAAAATTATGGTTCAATAGATTGATTTACCACTGGCAGTAACTGTGAGGAAAGATTTAGGCAAGTTTATTTTTTCCAAGTAAAGGAACAACCATTCTCCAATTCCAAGATTTTTTTCATCTACAAAAAGTGAAATGGTCTTTCTCTTTGGAGCTTGCTTTTCCTTAAATCACAATGAGATAGAGCATTCACACTTTGAAGAAGGGAAAGATTGGGTTTTGCATTTCCTTTAAGTCTTTGCACATTAAATTCTCAGATAACTCAAAGTCCTCTGTGTTCTAAGGACTAAACACAAAGTTTTCTTTTAAGTCACTATGAATTAAAAGTCTGAAGAAATAAAGACAATTCTAGTTCAGAATTGGCTTTCTTTGCAGCTTTTGAAGATGGATGAGAGATTGATAGACACTGGGGAGTTTTCAGATAGGGTGCTTGTAGAGAGAGGATAATCTAATCCCATTTTATTTATGTGTCCTATTTCCTGATAGAAAATTTACAGTTTCTACCATGGTGCAATTATATCAGACACTTGACCATGATGATGGAAGTTATTTAGACAAGAATAAACATCTTTATGAATATGTTAAGAAATTACAAAATCAGACTAGAATTCAAATAAGTTACTAAATTTCAGCACAAACAAGATGTTTTCCATACATAATCAATCTGCACAGACATATCTTCATTAATATACTTACTATATTAATCAACTCTTTTTAATTCTTTTTTTCTTTTTTTAATTTTTTTAAATTATTATGTGTTTTAATTTTATACATCAGCCATGGGTTTACCTGTCCTCCCCCTTCCTGCTCCCACCCCCACCTTCCCCCAGCCCCTCTCCTCCATTCCCATCTCCTCCAGGACCAAGACATCCCTGGGGATTCATTTCAACTTGGTGGATTCAGTACAGGCAGGTCCTGTCCCCTCCTTCCAGGTTTCAGCAAAGTTCTGATGTTGAAAGGATTTTTGTCCCTTTTTTGGAGCTTTTTAAGAATGTCCTAATGAATGTTATCTAAAATGAAATAGTAAAATAAAAAATACTTATCTTTCAAAAGTTCAACTTGCTTGTTAAAAGGTTTGTTCTTATATTCAGATCTCATAGAGACTAAACTGAAAAAAAATCTAGAAATGACACAATGAATAGGGTTTAAAAACATATTCCAATATGTCTGTAAGTAAGAGGGGCAGTGAAGAAAAGCAAATTAATCAAAGAAGGAAAAATTTAAATGGAAAATTTCACCCAAATAAGCACGATGAGAAGGAATGAAAGAGGGATTTTGAAATCTTATACTCCAATGTTTGAGTATGTATCCTCATTTGGAAAAAAGTGCCTTTACAAGTAAGAGAAATATAAGGTTGTATTTAAATACACTACATAGCTTACTCCAGCATGGATACTGAACATGCATGATGATGGTTGTTTGATGACAGAAATATATATGCCTGGGAAATACCACGCAAATTTGAAAAATTAAAATGATCCATCCACAAACTGAAAAATGCTGACTGCAAGTGATCAGAAGCTAAAAATAGACAAAGGAGATTCTCACCAGGTTTTGGAGGAAACATTGCCTAGCAGACACATTGATTTTATATTTCTTTGCCCTCTGACTGTGAGAAAATTAATTTCCATTGTTATGAGCCACCTAGTTTGTGGGTCATTGCTATGGCAACAGTGAGAAGCCAACATAATCCCATGAAATAAGGGAGAAAGGACACCATGCCTTTTTTATGTTGAACAGGATGATAATAGATGTTCCTGCTGGATATATCTTTTTCCAAAAGGCCTTGAAGATTTAGATGCCAGGTATACACTCTAAATCTGGCTTGTAAGAAGAACATGCAGGGAAATCACACTGAGACAAAGCAAAACGTCTAAGAAACGCATTCCCCAAGCCTGTTTAGTATTTTCACACCAGGAACTAAAGGCTTGACTGAGTGAGACTCAGTCTTTCCAGCCCAGCCTTGCATGTACCTAACACTCATGTGAATAAATTAAGCATCATCCCCACAGTTAGGTCAATGTAGAATTCTAAAAGAAAAATATTTTATTACATGAGGTATCCAAGTTTTGATTTAGTTTATATTGTCTTAGTGAATGAAATAGATCAGTTTACCAAACTTGGGTGCTAACAAAACAAAACAAACAAACAAACAAACAAACCCAAAACATGGGATTGTATAAGTGAATAACAGAAAACAAAATATGTATATACATCAATAATTTCATCACTTCCCATCAAATCTTCAGTGAGATTTTGTACTATCCTGAAAGAATTTAATGAAATTGCCATTAAGAATTAAATGAACAAAGTGTTTTTAAGAGATGCAGGATAATGATCTTAGTTATCTAATCACAGAAACCAAGCTTTACTAACATTAGTAACAATACAGAAATGGAGTGTTGGAGGAATGGAATGCTCTATGCTACATATGATATATGATTTTATATATATATATAAACGTTTATGTATACAAATATATATATATATATATATATATATATATATATATATATGTATTATTGGTAGACCTCATTAGGTTATAAATGTTTGTTCTTCTAGATAAACTGATATATTTGGTCCCACCCTTTTTATGTGCTACTATAACAATAGATTAGGATGTTATAGGACCTATATGCAGGAGTATTCATCTTATTTATATATTCTTGATAAACTGTGTCATTCACAGTCTGTACTATTACATTGTCAAAATCAAATAAGTAAATTCTTGTTTTTTTAATACTATTGATTTGGCCAGACCATTGTCATGATATATCTGAATAAATTTAAACCTGTAACTTATTCCTAGTATGCTTTATATTTTTCAGTGTAGAATTCTATACCATCAGCTGTTAGAAGTTTTACCTAGATATGTAATTTTGTATGTTCTGATAAATGGATTATTCATAATTTATTCTACATACAATTTCTTTTCCTTGAATATAAATTAGACTCTCAATATCAATCTTGTAGCAAAACTCTTTTATACTTAGACGTAAGATCACTTTTGAGATGTTGTTCACAGACAAACAGATTGTCTGTGAATAATCAAAAGATTGTTTAAGTTATTTCAACAGTTACATATTTGGGTCTTTTAAAGTATCCAAAGGAAGTATTATCAGCAACTATATTCCAGATAAGAAGACAATTTATAGTATATTGTTAGGTATGTTGCCAGCCACACATTTTTTGTTTTAGTAAATATTTGTCCTAAAACTATATAATTCTTTTTAATGCTAATTTATGGATGTTATTCTCATTTAACTTAAATTTTATCACTGTTTCCCACCTCTAAGGTGCTCTAATGAATTTTGCTCTTTTCTTTCCTATAACTTGGCAAATTCACAGTTTGAATATTAGACCACCAACAATATTTGAGGTAACTTTAGTTATAATATTTTTATATTGGGTTGAATTTTTTAATTTTTATTGAGAATTGTTTCTGTATTCACAATAGAAATTCATCTTTAAATTTCTTTTTCTGAATGGGAAAGGGAAAGGACATCACTTTTTGAAACATAATTGACTCTATCCTTTTCTGATCTGATAAAGCAGCATGACATATGTTTATGTAGCTTATGTCCTTGGCACACCAGAAGGAAATTGTCATATAATTATTTATATAATCTGTCTGCTAAGCTGCTTTTTAGTCATTTTTCTTTTTATAATAAATTCTCAACCAATAATACAAATGAAAAGAAAAAAGTCAAAGTTTCTTTAATTGAAGATGATATGATAGTATACATAAGTAACCCTAAAAATTTCACCCAAAACTCCCCTAGCTGATGAACACTTTCAGCAAATAGCAGGATACCAAATTAACCAACAAAAGCAGTAGCCTTCCTATGTGCAAATAACTAATAGACTGTGAATGAAATCAAGGCATCTATACCTTTCACATTACACTTAAAAATATATCTTCAGGTAATGCTAACTAAGCAAGTGAAAAACAGTGTGATAAAAAATTTTGCAGGGCAGTGGTGGCACATGCCTTTAATCCCAGCACTCAGGAGGCAGAGCAAGGCAGATCTCTGTGTGTTTGAGGGCCAACCTGGGCTACCAAGTGAGTTCCAGAAAAGGCACAAAGCTACACAGGGAAACCCTGTCTCGAAAAAACAAACAAACAAACAAACAAAACAAAAAACTTTAAGATGTTGAAGAAAATATCAGAGGATGAAAAGATCTCCTGTGATTGTACATTGGTAAGATTAATATAGTAAAAATGGCCATCCTAACATAAGCAATCTACAGATTCAATACAATAATAATCAAAACAATTTTTCAAAGATATTGAAAGCACAATTTCCAAATAAATATGAAAATAAAAAAAAAATCCAGGATGACCAAAACATTCCTATATAATAAAAGAACTGCTGGAGGTATTATCATCCCTAATTTAAATTTTACTATAGAGATAAAGTAGTGAAAACAGCATGGTATTGACAAAAAGCACACACATTGATCAATAGAATTAATTGAAGACTAAGACATAGGTCTACATACCTGTTTTTGAGAAAGAAGTCAGAAACACACACTGGAAAAACACAGCTTCATCAACAAATGGTCTTGGTCAAACTAGATAGCTGCATGTAGAAGAATCTAAATAGATCCATATTTATCACCCTGTAACAAACCCAACTCCACCATAAACAGACCAAAAGCCTCAACAAAAGATCAGATTCATTTAATCTGATAGAAGAGAAACTGAGAAGTTATCTTGATATCATTGGAACAGGAAAATACTTTCTGAGCTGAACAGTGATAGTACTAACATTGACAACAACAGTACATGGGACCTTATGGAACTGAAAAGCTGCTGTATGGTAAAGGACAACATCATTTGGACAAAGTTGCAGGCTATAGAACAAGAAAAGATTTTCACCAACAATTCATGTGATAGAGGTCTACTATTTAACATTTATAAAATTTGGACATTAAGAAAATAAGTAACCTAATGAAAATATGGGATACAGATCTAAACAAAAAAATCAAAAAGGGGATAGATAATACAAGAGAAGCCCTTCAAATCTTTTAAATCCTAAGTCTTCTGGAATATGCAAGTCAAAACTACTTTGAAATTTCATCTTCGAGCAGTGATAATGGCTGAGATCAATAAAACAAATGATAGCTCATAATGCTAAGGTTGTGGAGTGAGGGGAAGACTCATACATTGCTGTTTGTAATAAAGTCTTTTACAGCCAAAATGGAAACCACTGTAGCAGTTACTCAGGAAGCTTGGAATTGATCAATTTCTAGATCCAGGAATACCACCTTTGGGTATATTCCCAAGGATGCTTCATCATACTTTAGAGATACTTCCTCAAATGTGTTAATGGTTAGTATATTCATCATAGCCCAAAATTGAAAAACTATCTACATATCCACCAGTGGATGAATGAATAAATAAACAAAATGTAGTACATTTACACAATGGAATATTCCTCAGATGTTAAAAAATGAAATCAATACATTTGTATGTAAATGTATATAATTAGAAACATTCTTCCTGAGTGAGGTAACCAAGACCCAGAAAAACAACTATGATAAGTATTCATTTATATGTTGATCTTAGCTGTTAAATCTTTGATGAGCAAGCTATAATATGTGTAACTACAGAGATTAGGCACAGAGATTAGGTAGAAGATAAGGGACTGGGGGAAGATATTGATCTTTCAAAGAAGAAGAAATATAATAAAATGTTGTGAATGGATGAGGGTAGAACTGGAATGGGAGTGTTGAATGGAGAAGAAAGAGAGAGCAAGGAAGAAAATACTGGGAAGAACAACTAAAACCAAGGGCCATTTGAAGGCTAGTATGGAAACTTCTATCATCCATCTATCTATCTATCTATCTATCTATCTATCTATCTATCTATCTATTTATCTATATGCATGTGTGTGAAGAATATGTGTGTGTGTGTGTGTGTGTGTGTGTGTGTGTGTGTGTGTGTGTGTAAAGTTATCTAAATGAAATTGCCAAATAACAGGGAAGAAAGTGCCCCAACAAGACCAAATGTAGTTTCAAGTCCTGGGAAGGGTTATATGTAAGCTATTTGTTGGCCAAATGGGCATGGTAGGAACCATGGTATTAGTTGCTCTCCACAAACTAACATGTAGGGCCATGAGTGCTGAACACAGTATTTATATAACTTTGTGAGCATGGAGAAGTTGAGCTGCTGCCTACATAGAGACTTTATCCCTACAGATGAGCATTTGTGGTACTGTAAGGTATTCTGTAAGCTACTAAAGGAGAAAGGTAAACAGCAAGCCATCTAGAAACTCTTTGATCAAAAAGAGACATCACAGAAACAAATCACTATCTGATTGGATTGAAGGCCCACTCCATGAGACAGAACCCATCCTGGATACTGTTAGGGTAGCTTAGGATCTAAGACTAGATAGGTCAGTGACATGGGAAATAAAACCAATTCTACTGTTCTGCTAAAAGACAGTAGCCATAAATGATTCCTTACAACATTCTACTATACCCATAGATCACTGCCTTGCTCAGCCATATTCAGAGAAGCTACCTCTTGCCATAGCTGGGAACAAATACACTGGCCATAGCCAGATAATGTACAGAGAATGAGAAAGCCTGGAACACTCAGTTGTTAATGTATATCTCCCTCCATTGAATCCCTCCCCTTAGGACTCAGGAAACCTGGCAAAAGAGGAGACATGGAAATTGTAAGAGTCAGAGGGAATGGAAACACAAAGGAAACAAGGGTTTCTGAACAAAATGGCAGAGACTCACATATGAATACACAGAGACTGGTAACATGAACAGGACTTGCATAGGTCTGCAGTAGATGGAGTCCCAGCACTGAGAGAATATATTAGCAAAACATCAAATCCCTAACTCAAAACTGATCTCCAATTGATAATCACTTACAGATGAAAAATTAGTTTCTCCAATGAGTCTCACTGAGGATATAAAACACTCTTAAAGCCAGGCTCAGTAGTAGGTGTCCAACATAAAAAAGAACTCAAATGAATATTTAAATATTTGATTGTTTGATTGATTGGCTTGGTCTCAAAAAGTTTAGTCAGCATATTAATTATTTATTTATTTTTTTATTTTTTATTGATTTTTTTTACCTTACATGTCTTTTGCATATATATTATGGATTCCTGTTTTATGATTTTATGGGATTTCTGTGTGTTGGAACATTTGTGTCTCTGCATCTCTATGTATTATTTTTTGTGCTTTTTTCCTTAGCTTTTTCTTCTGTTTGTTGTATTCCAATGTTTGTTTCTGTTTTGTCTTATTGTATTTTATTATAATTCTTTAGATGTGACTTTGTTTTCTAATGAGAGACAGAATTGGAGTGCATTGAGATGGAAGGAAAGCTTAGGAGGATCATGGAGGACTTGTGGAAGGGCAACTCCAATCAGAATATATATCATGAAAAAAAATCTATTTTCAAAATAGGAAACTAGAAAATAGTGTTAGTGCTTACCTACGTGTGACACAAGGCTTAGAATCCTGAAAGGTGTCCTCCACAAGGGTGATGTCACAGACACCTTGAGTGATTTTTTTTTTTCATTTAGTACTTTCATCTATACATTTTCAAAGTCTTTTTGTGTTTTTCTATTCCTACAGTTTTCCAAGAAATTTAAATATTTTGTTATATTAACTATTTCTCCTTTGAAAGCCTTTGGGCAATATTCCATCAATCCTAAAGCCTCTCTAGATCCTATAGACGTGTTCTCTGGAATGATCAAGGTACAAATTCTTTGCCATTTTATCCACAGAGTCATTCAGCTCTCTAATTACTACACTCAAACGTAGCTCAGAAGAAACCTGTGTTTCTTAACTACTAGAGAAAGGCCATCTTTTCCATTAACAATGCAAAAGACCATTCTTTGAGATTTTCCTTGAACATATCCTCTTCATTCTTGTAAAGCAATTCTGTTTTGACAGATATTGTTTCCTTCTGCTGTTAAACAATTCTCAGTGTCATGTTTCATGACCTTTCCAACGTGTAATTTTTTTTAAAGTGTGATGAATCATATGTAGTCATGGAGAATTTTTAATTTTTGAGATTATAGTATAATAACATTTCTGCCTTCCTTACCTTCCTCCAAACCCTCCCATATATTCCTTTCTACTCTCCTCCAAACCCATAGGCTCTTTTTTCATTAATTGTTAGTGTATGCATGCATGTGGGTATATATATATATATATATATATATATATATATATATATATATATATATATAGTACTTGTGTTTTTACATATGTAAATATAACCTACTCATTCTGTACAATGTTACTTGTATGTATGTTTTTAAGGCTAAAATTCACAATCAGTCATAATGCAGAGTTTTTGATCCCAGTCTCTGTGGATTCAGTTACATAACACTCCCCATAGTCAAGACTCAAGGAACACTGTAGACAATGGGGCTGAAAGACTGTAAGGGCCAGAGGATTACGAAATTTGCAGTGAGATTGTGTCTCCTAGTAATGTCAGAAGCTACATACAATTACAATTTCACCCAACTTGACTTTCTAAAAGTGAGCTCAACAAGCATGACGCTGATTACGTCAAAGTAGGTGGAGAAAATCCTAGGAAGGCTCAAACATACACAGAGAACCATAGGCACTTGAGAGTTCTCTTCGATGTTTCTTGTCTAGGCTGTTACTTTTTTTGGGTAGAGGTGATATAGGGGAGGGATGGGAGAAGAAGCTGTTACAGAAGC
The DNA here is from genome assembly GCF_903995425.1 of Onychomys torridus. NCBI lineage: Eukaryota > Metazoa > Chordata > Mammalia > Rodentia > Cricetidae > Onychomys > Onychomys torridus. Next base: position 51,098,736 of record NC_050448.1, read on the forward strand.
CTTCTATGTTCCTCTTTCTCAACTGTGAGTCTGCAGTCATTGATACCACCACAAAAACAGCTTCCTTGCCCTTTACAGTTAGCAGGAGCACAGATCATGGACTTTCACATGGTATCCGGCAACAGGAAAGACATCAGACCTCTACATTTTAACAACAAGGAATTTTAATGTCCTACCATGTGATAAAAAAAAAAAAGTCAGTAACAAAACATCAAAATCCAACTAAGTTTGAAAGCTTTTAACAAATGTTGTTGAAACTATCAACATATTTGGTGAGTTTTAGATAAATTCTTATGGTAAGTACATTACCAAAGTTGACTCCAAATTTATTAAAAATTAATTTTTCAAAGAAACCACTGAAAACTATGATGAATAGTAATAATATTATTGTGAGATTATTGAAGTCTGTAATTGGGGAATGAGATGATATTCAAACAAAATTAATATAACATGTAACTATAAAACTTTTATTATAAACTTTTTTCTATACAAAAATATTAATAAATCTGAAATGAATGGAGAAAAAACTAATAAAACAAAGTATGTATGGTCTTTTTATATAAGGATGTAGACCAATTAATAACCTTAACATTTCTTAAGAAATTTAAGAAAATGGCTGTGTTGATAGTACATGTGGTAAGTGCTTGCTGCCCAAGAATGAGGAGCTGAGTTCAGATCCCCAACACCCACATAAAAAAATCAAGTGTGGTAGTATGTGACTGCCCTTCAGTGCTGGGTACTCAGAGAAAAAGAGATCCCTGGAGCACATTAAGGAGCCACTCTAGTTGAATCTATGGTTAGGTGAGAGGTCCCATCTCAGAAAACAAAATGAGAATGTCTGAGTTTAGGCCTGATCCTTACTCACACAAAATTATACATGCATCATTATGCATACACATGTATATGCACACCATACTTGTACACATTTATGCACACACCCACATACACACCACCTTCATACACATTTGTGTACATAGCCATAAGTATACCATGTGCACACAGACACATAAGTAAATGGAAATGTGAGAAAAACCTATCAAAGATAACCCAAAGTACAGGAAGTAAATATACAGTGTGTGAAATAATTTTCAGCCCCACCATTAATTACAGCATTTAGACATCAAATAATAGAGTAAAGAATCTGAATTTTACTGTATTTGCAAACAGGAGTGTTAGCCTGTTTTCATTTCTGCTTCCTAAAGTGGAAAGACATTGGTCCTTTGGGTAAGACACAAAGCTCATTATTCACAACAAAAGGATTCGTCAAGGCAGTATTTTGTGTCAGTTCTCATTGCCTTGACAATACGATGGTTCCAAGAGGCAAAGACAGAAGGAACAAAAGCATTTAGTGAAAATTGGTTATAGGAGAGAGATCCTGATTTACGACATCCTGAACTGAAAAAGAGTTTCCAACAAGACAGCTCCCCCGACTGCCAGAATGTAAACAAGTGCCTCATAGAGAAAGGGGAACATCTCTAGATTTATGAAACTGAGAGGTCCTAAGAAAAGGGACCTTTAAACTCTGGGCATGGGGGGGGGGGTGTCACTTTTGTTATCTTTACCAGCCAAATATGTGCCTGCCTTTGCTCCAGAGGGATATTGGCTCTGTCCTCTGTATTTCAGGATAATTGTAAAAGCTTTGTTTAAAGAATAATTTTAAGCAGAAGGGATGTGATGTCTGTATTTATAGGGATAGTGTAGATAATGGAAGATTGTCTCTCAGAGTAAATGAAGGTGAAGACTGATCAACTGTGAAATTTCAATCATTTTAACCTCAAAGAAGCACACACACATTTGTACATTGGAGTCCAGACATGCAGATACAAACTATTGGTATGTATTTAGATTTATTGTTTGTGCATTATATTTGGAAATTATTGCAAATTCCTCTGAAAGCATGTTTAAAACATGAATAGATATCAGTATGATTCATATTATTTGATTCAGTAGACTCATATAAATCCAGGCTAAAATAGAATGGTATTTAAAGTTTTATGAACCACACTGTGCTACAATTTCTCTTAGTTATGTCAAATTTAAAAGAACATATTGTATAAAATAAGAATAATGACAAAATACATTTGTAATGTCTGCACAATAGAAACCATGAAGAAGCATTATCTAGGAAACAGGCTCTAAGATAATGTTAGCTCAAGACGCTTTTCAACTAAAGCTGGAAAATTCATAGATACAGATGTGGGTGAATATATATACAAATACTAGTATATAATTTGAGGGATGAGAGGAGGAAGAGTTATTAGGGGATTTATTGGGGCTCAGTGTTGATGTTCAGTGTTGGAGTTCAGCCTGACCTATTGAAGTGTCACTTGAAAGGGGGAGTGAAAAACTGAGAAATGCTAGATAGGAAATACAGAAGTAGATAAGAAAAGAAGATAGAGACATAGGATAGCTTTGGGAGGGCCCTGGGTCAACCTAGCAACCTCAAGTTTATTTCTAATGGGTTTTTTACACAGTAGCAAGGGGAGAGTCAAAAAACTCACTTTTCAAGATTTCAAGATCAAAGCACAAGTGTAGACCCTTCAAAACACCTGGTAACCACGCCCAACGGCAAAGCATGTTGTGATTAGACCTTGAAGTATAAGACACCTGGTAACCATGCCTTTGCACACTATTATGTAGCCTTGGAGAGCAACATAAACTCTGACTCTCTGGATTTGAGTGAAACCACAAGTTGAAATCTTTGTGGGATCCCACAAGGATTATACTCCTTTTCAGGTAAATCTGTGAGTAATCTCAAATTCTGGGATTATAGACATGAGCCACATCCAGCTGATTCTTCATATTTTATTTGTGATAGAGTCTCGCTAACTTGTCCAGGCTGGACTAGAATTTATAGCCTTCATTCTTCATCCTCCAAAGTAATTATGATTTCATATGAGCCACTAGGATGGGCTAAGGAATTGATTTTTATGATAATTTTATTATTTGAAATTATAATTACAGTCTCCCTTTCCCTTTCTCCCTCCATCTCCCCTATACTGCCTTCCCCTTACTCTGTCTGAAATTCACTACCTCTTTTTAATTGTGGACATCCATACACCCACACACACACACACACACACACACACACACACACACACACACACGAGAGAAAGAGAGAGAGAGAGAGAGAGAGAGAGAGAGAGAGTCCTAAAAGAGTCCTAAATATACAAATAAAACATTCTCAACCACATTTAAAATTATAAATGTATTATATTTTAATCTGAAAAATATCTGGGTTAAATTCTGTTGTTTAGTGTTTTCTTTACCTTCTTCTGCTTTGCACTCATTATGTTTACACATTCTGCAATGCAGGATATTGTAATTGGTTGCATATTGGTGAGTTAATTTTATGGTATGGATTATTGGTCAGGAATTTAGAAAACTAAAGTGTGGTCAAAGTTCACACTAAATCTAACAATGTTATTCACAACAAAGGACTTCACTCCACTTTTGTTTTCCCTTCTTGTTACAATATTTGACTAGATGATTAAAAACAAGAAGAAAAATAAAACAAACAAAACAAAGTCTTACTGGTTCATCTCTGGATAGTAGCAGGAAATTCAAACCCTAATGCCTTTCATGTAAAATGCAGAAATATTAGCCTTTTCTCTTCCATAAGCCCCACCCACTTTCTCTGCTGCAGCCAATGAATTTCTTTGTTTGTTCATTCTTCCACCCACAGCATCTCTTGTAACATGAGTGTTGTCATTTGATTATAGAGTACCTCCCATAGACTCATGTGCTTGAACACTGGGCCTTCAGCTGGTGCTGCTGTTTGGGAACGTTGTGGAAGAGACAGAAGTGAAGCCCTGATGGTGGAGGCAGGCCTTGGGGTTTGAGAGTATGGCCTCAATTCCTGTTTGTCTCTGTTTCCTGACTTCAGATGCAATGCCATCAGCTGGGCCCCTGCTCCTGCTGCTAGGCAAACTTTGTCCTGATGGGATGATCTGCTCAGAAGATAAGCTAGAATATGCCCTTCCTCCTTACTTGGCCAGTCCTTTGGAGATAGCAATTGGAAAAAACACCATTACAATGAATTATTTTCTGCCCTCTTGAAACAAATTTGAAAGTATAAATCTGGGCATCTGTGCCAATTTTGAATGAAGACACTTGATTCCATTCTCCATGTATTTATCATGAAATATTTTTTGTAGCAGGAATCTTAAAAGTTCTTATTAATAAAAACAAACCTGAGGCCAGCTATTGGGATGAATGCTAGAAGATAAGAGAAGCAGAATAAGCCACATCTACCTCACCTCACCAGTTCCTCAGCTGATCCTCGGGCTGGAAGCCTCTGAATCCTCACCCATAATGGGTCTCAGCTGAACTGTTGCTAGAAGCCTGAAAGCTTAACCAGCCAAAAGCTTCTAGTTTCTGGTCCTCATGCCTTATATTCCTTTCTGTTTTCTACCATCACTCCCTGGGATTAAAGGCCAGTCACCATGCTTAGCTGTATCCTTGAACAGATGGATTTCTGCCTCTGGAATGCTAGGATTAAAGGCATGTGTTATCACTGCCTATTCTCTATGTTTAATATTGTGGCTGTTCTGTCTCTGACCCCAGATAAGTTTACTAGGGTGCACAATATTTCAGGGAACACAATACCACCACAATTTTTTCTGCATTCAAGTGCATAGTGTTCAGTTATATAGAGTATTTTAAAATATATAACAAAATTTTATTAATTATTTGTATCTACTGTCTTCATCAATGTAGCTTTATAGTAGGAAAATTCTGTGGTCTTCTGAGAAAGCCAACATTAAGAAGCAACCACTTAAGAAGTTAGCAAACTAGCCCATATTACCACAGGGGCCATGCAATCCATGTGTTGAATCATATGTCGAAACGTATGTTGAAGTACAAGGGCCATGACAAGCTGGCCTTGCCCCTCACAGGGCCTGGAAGAGCTGGCCCCACCTCTTCACCAGAGAGCTGACCCTTCTCATCACTGACCCTGGGATAATAGACCACTGTGATCTTACCCGGGCTTAGGAGAGCTGGCTCCATGCACTTGGGAGTGCTGGTCCTACCCCTCACCTGAAGGTGCTGGTACCAGAAGCCAGGACTGACCAGCTTAACTACTACCATGGCACAGATTCAGAGCTTTAATTTGTCATTCCCTAACATCTTCCCCATCTGTGACCTACTGGAGAATGTGAATGAACTGGTACCGTGAAACTGTAGCCACAGAATCTCCATGACAGGGACAGCAGTTGGATATCTGGAAGAAGAGTCAGTGAGAGTCCAGTATTGGTGGTAGACCAGAAGCCAGAGGCCTTGAACCTTATCAACATTGCTTTACACAATGAGCATTTGCAAGTGAAGCTTTGTGAACAAAAGAGAATACTGCATGATGCACAGCAGCTTCCAGTGCCACTAAGACTAATAAAGAGGTGATGAAGAGGTGGGAAAATGAAGGAACAGAGTGGTTTTTTGTTGTTGTTTTTGTTTGTTTTTAATTAATATTCTTATTTGCATTTTATTTAATTTTAAATTTAGTTTTATTATTTATTTACAAATTTCCCTTTACCAGGATGCTGCAAGGGTGAGGGATAGATATGGAAGAACTCGGAGGTGAGTGGGATTGGGATACATAATGTGAAATTCCCAGTCAATAAAAAAAATACATTTTTTAAAACTAGTTAACTAACAATAAGAAAATGTAAGCTGTTAATTTAAATTATGTTTTCTCCCCCATTATTCAGACAATACAATAATAGTAGCAAGTTCTAGTATGTTTCATTTTTCAAATAGCATCTTGTATCAATTATATTTCTCAACCACTAATGTCATCATACTTGTTCTGCCCATTCTCAACACCAACATGAATTAGATTCAACTTCTGAAGTGACCTCCTGTCTGTCAATCTCTCTCTTATTTTCTTACACACACCTTCTAGTGACAGCCTTTCCAAATATCACCACTCCTTTACCATTAAACCATTAATGAGAACTCTCTAATTTACAGAATATGAAATTTCACAATGTTTTATCAATATAGTTTCTATTTTGTACATCTTACTCTTATCTTACTCTTCACATAATCTTTCTATTCCAGCCACACATGCTTCCTTTCTGTTTCTTTTTTTCTTTTTTTTTTTTTTTTTTTTTTTTTTTTGGTTTTTTTGAGACAGGGTTTCTCTGTGTAGCTTTGCCCCCTTCCTGGAACTCACTTGGTAGACCAGGCTGGCCTTGAACTCACAGAGATCCGCCTGGCTCTCCATTCTGTTTCTTATACTGATCATTTCATCTACAATTCAGACACAATACAGTGTATTCCCTGTTGTATTACATGTACTTTAGGACTGGGTTACTTCTAAACTCATAGTGAGGAGCCCCTGATCTGATCCCTCTGGTGCTCTAATACCTTCCCTCCTCTCTTCAATTAAGAATTAAATAGTTCATGCTTGCTGAAGTAAAGCTCTTCCATATTAGTGTATTGCTCTCTGGCTAATTACTATTCTTTATTAATGTCTGTAAGAAATGCACCACTTTCTGGGTAATGCCACCGACTATTGAATGAGACCCAAGATGGGAAGCTTTCAGCACCATATATGTCATATCTTAGCTATAAATACCCAATCATGTGTCATGATGAAGATGTGTGACATATGCTTTTCTCTTATCCAGATTTCCTCTATATAAGTATACTCAAATAGACTTCCTAACTACCATATGCAGTGTAGAAATCTGCAGTGTTTCTCACTGGAGTATTTTATTTACTTCCATGGTAGGTCATTTGAAAACCTGCTGTCATTATGCTTATTTGTATTCTGTATAACATTTTTCTTTTTCTATATATTCAAATTTCATGTTTACTTCTCTCCCATAGTTTGTCTGGCACCTGGCGTGTATAGAAGGTACTTTTTTTTTTTCTTTCTTTTTTTTTTTTTTCTGGAGCTGAGGACTGAACCCATGGCCTTGTGCTTGCTAGGCAAGTGCTCTACCACTGAGCTAAATTGCCAACCCAGTGTAGGAGGTACTTTTAATGAATTAAATTATCATTTTTTTTGTATAAGAAACCAATCCATATTGCTGTATGAATGTGAAAAATATTAGCAATCTTACCCTGAGCATCTGGAGAAGGAGGGCACCATTCTTATTATTCATGGTCAATTAAAAAAGGAAATGTTACTGGAGATTGTAAAGATTGTAGCTTTCAAAAATGCATAGCTTTTTTTAATTAAAAAGAAATTTCCCCAGGTGATGGTGGCACACGCCTTTAATCCCAGCACTCGGGAGGCAGAGCCAGGCAGATCTCTGTGAGTTCAAGGCCAGCCTAGGCTACCAAGTGAGTTCCAGGAAAGGAGCAAAGCTACAAAGGGAAACCCTGTCTTGAAAAAACAAACAAACAAAAACAAAAAACAAAACAAAAAACAAAAAAAAAAGGAAAAAATTTCCACTCATTTTGCACACCAATCAAAGATCTCTTTCTTCCCTCCTCCCACTCTGCCCTCCCAGCCTCCCCCTCCCAACTCACCACTCACTCCTCCCTGAAAGAAGGCAAGGCCTCCCATGGGGATGCACATCCAGTAGAGGGAAATACAAGCCCCTACCTGTGCCTCAAGATTTCTGCAAGGTATCCTATCATAGATAGTGGGCTCTAAAAAGCCTCCTCATTCACCAGGGATGGATTCTGATCCTACCGCCAGGGGGGCCCCCAAGCAGATCAGGCTACACAACTACTGTCTCCCCATGCAGAAGGCCTAGCCCAGTCCCATGCAGGCTCTACAGCCATTGATCCAACTTTCATGAGTTCACACTAGTTTGGTTTGGTCGACTCTGAAGTTTCCCCGTCACCTTTATTCAATCCTTTTCCAATGACTTTATTTCTCTACCAACTTTCTTCAGCTATAACAAGTAAACTTTCCATAAATGGAAAAGGGAGTGAAAAATACTCTTTTTTTTTTTTTTTTTAGGAATCTGTGTACAATATCCATGATTTTCATTGTTATTCATTCACATTGGCTTAAATAGACCAATAGAGTTCTCCTCTTCAAAAGAGCATGTGGGGGCCAAGAAGATGGTTCAAGAGGTAAAGGCACGTTCTGAAAGACCTGAATATCTGAGGTTCATCCCAAAACCCACATGGCAAGAAATAATTGACTTCCAAAAATTGTCTTCTGACTTTCACATTCCTGCCATGGCATATGAGTGCACACATGACCCACACAAATCACTAAATAAAATATAATAAAAAGAAAAAGGAAATATTACTACCATTCAGTACCCAATATCTGCACAATTCTTCTTGCAGAGAGAAAACCAGATTCAATTTGTTTGACCATATGTCTGCTCAGAATATAAACTACCATTCCCAGTGTATATTGTAGAAAAGTGTGATAATGTTATTCAACTCTAGCCAATGTACATAAGGAGAAACTATGTATGCCATTTACAGGTAGAGCAGAAGCCAAAATTTAATGTGGAAAAAAGCAGAAATATTTATGGCTTGGTTTCTATGTTTAAAGAGCTCAGAATTTTAAAATGCAGTTTGATACATCACAGTTTCACACATGAAGTAAAGCTGAGACTCCAATAAAGTTGGCAAAGAAAATCGGTTAATATTTTCTACCCATGGCTTCTAGTTTCACAAGTCTATTTGCATGGCGGTCAAGGCGCCGCTGGGAGATAAATAGCAGTATGCACATTCTGTACTTGGTTACTTAGAGAGGTATTTATGAAAAGCTCCTTTGGTAAACTTTGATGGAGACAGCCCAGGAAACTGACACAAATTCAAACATTTAAGAGCTATGCAATTCCTAGGAATAAATCCACTGTGGCTAAATGGTAATGGATTCGAGCCAAATGGGTTTGGTCAAAAGCAAAAGCCATCTCTGACAGTATGATAACTGTACTTGACTTGCCTTTGATCTGATCACACCATGCTCAATTTGTGGACATGTTTAAACTTCAACGTATGCTCAAGAGATTTTTGCACTGGCAATGCAGATGCAAATAAAGAACTTGAACCACTAGTAGTTGTGCAACACTTTTGAATTCTAGGATAAATGAAGGGTAAAGGATGGTGGTCAGTAAAAGTGGTGTGACTCAGCAGGTGAAATATTGCTGAGTAGAGACAGGGACATCAGGTACAATTGTCTCTGCCTCCAGGGAATGAATCCAGCATGATATGTAACATTATGCTTCTCAAATATGAAAATAGCATGTTTGTTGTAGGGCATATGGATGGAAGTGCCTATGAAAGCATGTGTTAATAGCTGGAGTTTGGTTTAGGGCACAACAGCAACCAATAAGAATTGAATGTGATGGGGCATCAAGGGCATTGACCATGATCTCAAGAAATGTTTGAAGTACAGCCAAAGAATCAGAGAATCTCCACCTAACATCCATCTTCTGGGAACTAGTTAGCCTGGGTGGCTGGGAGGCTATCAAGCCAGTATTAAAGAGTCTTTTTCTTTAGGAGTACCAGTTGCTATGTATATATCATCAGGAAAACCTGTAAGATTGTTCAAGTCTTGCAAGCACAATAGAAAAGGGGAATTGAAATAATCATTTGGGTCTTGTGATATGTATCAGTGACATTAGGAGTCATCTAAATTTAGAGTTATTTTAAGCAGATCTAAAATCTACCCACCACTTGACAAATTCCAGTACTTCTTTGATAAAATAGGAGAAATGAAATTTGGCTAGGCAAACGTCACAGTACATGTTTGTGTGTTCTGAAATATATTTCCTTTCAACCACAGCACAACAAAATGAAAGATAACCCTATCGAGCAAAAGAGTATATTTTATGCTTTATCAAAAGCTATTTATGAACTATCATTAACTTGGGCCAAAAGCAGTTTCTGCAACATATTTTAAAGCAAAGAATAATTATAGTGAAATATAAATAACAATATCAGAAAATGAAACTAGATAAATTATACAGTAAATGTAGGTATAATTTAGTATGCTAAAAGCATACTTATAAAAAATGCCACAGAAAACAATAACATGAGAAGTCTAACATCTTATCAAACAAAACACAATTCCAGATCTTCTGTGTCTTTTTTTCATGACAGTGAAGGGTATCCTCATAGCTTGGTGGCTTTAGAAGCAGGACTTGGCAAATCTGCAACTCAGTACTACTTAGCAACAAGGCAGTTACGAGAATTTTAGTTCAAAGGAAGAAAAAATAAAGGAAACAAAACAGTAATTAACTCTGCAGACTGTCTTAACAGATTCATACCACCTAGCTTTAGTTGGGTCCACAGTGTTTGAGGCGTTAGGGATTCCTCTGACCTTGTCCTATCAAAACCCATTACTTCTGAAAGGCAGATTGGCACCTTCTGTACTTTTCTTAAACTTTAATTCTAACAAGACCAATAGTTGCACTCTGCAAGTGACTTTATCACTATTCATTTAAAAGGAGAGAGTCATGGGGGCCATCTTTCAAATTCAGATGCCCATCTTGAGTAGGCTTTTGGAATTTCACAGGCTTCATCATTTCCCCCCTAAGGTACAGGGGGCACGGATTGTGCTTCTTTTAAGTTACTGTTTCCAGCAGATCATTGAAATGCACCACTTTCTCCTGTTGATGGTCAGCCCAGTTTAACACATCTCTTATCTATATCTTCAACCTCACTCTACTCTGTCCATTCACAAACATATTAGCATGCTCATATCTTTGATGGTTACACATTTTTCTTTCTTTCAAGACTATATTCTAAATATTTTCCAAATACCATCAACATGTTCATTTTTTTTAAATCCTCTTCATTTGGTTTGGCTCATCACATAGTGCTACATGACTTCTTTTCTTGTTTATTTCCCCTGAAACTAAGATTGTGATATCACAAACATTTATTTCTATAAAATGAATGGACACGCTCTGATTTATTAAATACCTGCAGCATAGGGCATTGTATTCTTCTTTTCCTAAAAAAAATATAAAAATAAAGGGATTTTAATTCCCAAAAGCCATGGACACAACTAAAATTTGTGAGAAATTGTACAGGTATGGGTGACAATGCCTTATTTCAGAAACAAACCAAAATAGATGCATGAATATACAAACTAAAAAAAAAAAAAAAAAAAAAAAAGAAATACAACAAAATGTATGCACAAAAAGGAAAGATACTGACATTAACAAATATAAAACATTTTTATATAGTACTTCAATAAATGCTTTGAAAATATCATACATGCATACAATGTATTTTTATCACATTCACCTCCCATTCTTCCTCCTATCTCCTCCCAGGCCCATAATCCACCTCCCTGCACTGTCCCAACCTCATGTCCTCCTTTTTATAATCCACTGAGTTGAATTTGTGCTGCCCATACACTTGTGGGTGCAGGGTCATCCAATGGGACATGAGTGACTGTTGTGGGATATTTGATTGCAGTGTGAAACCCCAAGACTCTGCTAATAAAGTTAACCTTGGATCAGGGTGTTGAAGGCAGCAAATAGTTGACAAGAACTAGCCATAGAGAGTACAGAGGACCCAGGGAGGTGGATAGAAAGAATCCCGGGAAGGAATAGGAAGAGACTTGGAGATTCATGGTCTTGTTGGTTTGGTGCCTGTGGAGAGGTGCTCTTGTGGTGTCTCTGGTAAAAAGGGGGAGGTTTAGCTGGTCACTCCTCCACCCCTTGTTTGATGTATCAGGTTTTCACCACAATATCTGACTCTGGAGTCTTGTATTGATAATAGAACGACTTAAATAAAACCAACAAGTGACCTATTGGGAACTATACCATTCAATAAAGTTGAATCTTTCCTCCAGGAACTGTCAATTGCCCCTTAGCCAAGGGTCAATCTTGGTGAATCTTTCCATACTCCAGGTATGAATATGGGCTTACTTTATGCCAGTCTTGTGCACACACACACAGTCAGTGTGAGTCCAGCTGTACTTTATGTCCAGAAGACCTAATTCCACTCAAGTCCTCCCTGACCTCTGGCCCTCACAAACTTTCTGTTCACTCTTCTGCAGTGATTTGAACCTTGAGTGGATAAGGTATGATATAGATGTCCCATTGGGACCAAGCACTCCACAGACACTTGCTCCCTTCACTTTGAACATTTGTGAGTTTGTCTATTAACCACCTCTACTGCACAGAGAGAAACTTTCCAGATAGAGTCTGAGATCTGTGCTAATCTTGGGTATAGAGATGTTAATTTAAAGATACGTTTAATATTTCTGTGTAACAGTTCCCTTGGCAATTAAAACATTCCATCCTTCCAGAAGATCCTTAAACAGGAAAGTAATTAACTTAAAATAGCTTCAGGAAGTCCATGAAACTGATCAGATTCACTAGACTCCTCCCTACTGGAGTAAGTAATGATTGTTGAACATCATTCTCAAACAGAGATGCAAAGAAGACTCTCGGATAGACAAGCTACAAAGAAAACACTGAGACTAATTCAGCTACCTGGAAGAGGTTTAGACCAACTAAGACACCTGGGAAAGACACTTTCCAACCTGTTTAGCTGCTTACAGGCTGTGCAGCATGATCCAGGTTCCCAGGTTTTGTGAGCTGTCGCCCATGCTGTGGTAGACTTTGGGGATGTTGCAGTCTTTGAGTCATTTATGATCCTGTAAATAACGTCTCTCCCATACACCTAGAAGCAACTCCAATTAAAGTCGCTGGTTCACCAAGCTGGATGGCATCTATACTTTGGTTGGTTATTAGCTCATGACTGGGAGATATATGTATATTTATATATGGGAAGAGAGAGACAGAGACAGGAAGAGAGACACAGAGAAAGAGACAGATACAGAAAGACAACAAAAAGTAATAGGCTTTCATATGGCTTTTAAAACATCCTTAGTGTCATTTATGTCTTTACCTCCCCTCCTCTACCTTACTTGCCCAAACCTCTCCTAATTTAAACCTCTCTATCCATTATTACCCTTTGTATAGAATGAGTGAAGGCAGATTCAGAAAAACAAAAGTCACAAGTTTTTCCTCATATGTGGCTCTAGAATGTTTGTATGTTTAATTTGAAATGCCTATAGGTATTCTGAAAGTAGGGATGACAGTTTGCTTCAACTATAACAAAGGTCAGATTGATATGATATGAGGAATGAAAGAAAACCACTTTCTTTTCATTCCTTTTTTTTTGGGGGGGGGAGGGAATCTCTCTAATGAAAACTGTGGTGAAGCCCTTGGTTGGTCTTACTAGCCCAAACTAGGAAATAATGGATTCCTGGGAACTTCCCTAGCACCAGGTTTCTCCCTACCCCCCCGTGAAGTCTCCTTCTATCAAGATCTCTTTCATTGTTCTCCCACCTTGTCCCTGTTCCATCTCGACCATCCCATTCCATTGTGTTCTCATTCCCTATCCCCTACCATCTATTGCCCTCCTCGCTCCCAGTTGACGCAGGACATCTCATAGATGAGATCTCCACAATGGATATCACAATGAAAGAATAAACAAATTATTTAATAAAATAATAGTCTAAAGAAAAGTAAAACATTCCCAGATGAATGAACTATAAAATGGTAGAAGAACATGTCCATATTTTCAGTAGATGTATTTAAAATACTCTATTCATATGTGGGAAAACAGAAAATACAAAATGTGGTTTTATGTGTTAATACTGGTAATAATTCATTACCTGTATATGCCATAATTGGCTAGTTTAAAGGAAGGACATTGTAATCACATTAACTCACTTCAGGGTGTTTAATGTAACAATACCATATCCTGCTGTGTCTCATTACTTAAGTGAAGTTGCAATTTAGTTTTCCTGCTGACTATTTGATTGTATTTCCTAGACTAAGGCAGATAGTAACTTAAAACAAATTATCCTTGATTATCTAAAAAATACATTGATCGATACCATATGATCTGAGCCCAGCTATCTTGTTTTCCTCTAATCATGCCTTTGAGAAAAAGCAAATACACTTGGCAGTTTTACATATTGAGTCAATACAATTTACTGGAAATAATTCAGTTTAAATATGTTATGTTATGCTTGTCTTTCTGTGATTTTATCTTTGTATTGAAAGTAAATTTTCTTTCACACATTAGATTCTCATCAGGATTTCCCTCCGTCATCTTCTCTCAGATATTCCCCAATTCCCTATGCTTCTCACTCTACACTTTATTTCTCTCTTTCTTTAAAAAAAGGTAAATAAAACAAACAACAATAAATCAAAACAACAAACACAAAGAAAAAGCATAAGAAACATAGAGACATTCTCACACATAAATAAAACCTATAGAAACACAAAACTGAAAATCATAATACACAAGCAAAAGACCAGGAAAATTAAAACTAATACCCAAACAATCTAGTATGAAACAAAGACTCTCCAAAAATACTTTGAGTTAGTATTGTGTTCATCATCCATTCCTGGGCAGGAGGCCTACCTTTAAGTACAGTTTATATAACCAGTGATATTCATTTGAAGAAATCTAATTTTTCCTTTGAGGGTGGTTTTCAACAGCTTCTTGGTTAGTGATGATAGCTCCTGTCTACATCCTACTCAGCAATGAGGCACCATGTGGCTTGAACCTGTGCAGGCCCTGTACATGCAGCCATAGTCTCTGTGAATTGATATGTGCATCAGTCTTGTGTCTGAAAGGCACTCTTTCCTTGGTGTCCTCCATCCCCTCTGGCTCTGAGAATCTTTCTACTTCATCAGCATAGTTCCCTGAGCCCTGACTGGAAGGAATTGATGAAAACATCCCATTTTAGTACTGAGTACCCAAGGTCTTCTACTGACTGTGCATTGTCAAGTTGTGGTTATTTGTGCCCATCTCCTGCAGAGGAAGCTTCTCTGACAGTAGCTGTGCAAGACAATGCCTTATGAATATAAGACAGTCTTTTTAGGAGTCATTTTATTGTCATGTTCCTTCACCAGAGCAGTATTATTTGGTTTTCCCATGGCCTACTTTGTTCAGGTTCCTGGCCACCTGAACAGTGTTGGGCATGTGTCCCATCTCATGGATTGGGACTTAAATCAAATTAAATGGTGTTTAGTTACTTCCATAATGTTTATGAGAATATTGGGACAGTGTATAATGTAGGCAGGTCACCTTTGTAAATTGAAAGGTTTGTAGCTGGTTTCTGTTTACCTTTCTCCTCTGGTAGCATATGGAGTACCTTCTACTACCATGAACATTAGT
Source organism: Onychomys torridus (assembly GCF_903995425.1). Classification (NCBI taxonomy): domain Eukaryota; kingdom Metazoa; phylum Chordata; class Mammalia; order Rodentia; family Cricetidae; genus Onychomys; species Onychomys torridus. The sequence goes on from NC_050448.1 coordinate 51,113,823, forward strand.
CAGCAGTGGTAAAGGCTCTAGTTATGCACAGGCTCTACTCTGTGTTCAATGAAATATATGTAAGTGTTGTCTTCAGTTTATTACTAGTTTGTGGGAAGCAATCAATCAATAGCCTTGGCAGTAACCTGATTGTTTGGGGGTTTCCAGCAGAAGCCTTTGTCCAGCAACTCAATTCCTGGCACTGGAGATTTCACATGGTAGTGAGAGATGTCCAGTGGGGGCTTTGTATTCCCCTTTATTTGGTGACTCCATTTTGATTTCTTTCATATATGTATATATTTTAAGGACCTTCCATTATAGTAGGTTTCCATATGACCTTTCAGATGGCCTTAAGTGTCAGCTGTTCCTCCCTACATTCCCTTTCTTTCCCCACTCTTCCTAACCTGACTCATTTTAATCTCCCATTAATGTTGTCCTTCTCTATTTCTTCATTATATTTCCCATCCCTGGGGATATTCCCTCCCCAAATAGTTCCTTACACTATATCTAACCTCTCTGGTTATTTGCATTGCAGCTTGTTTTTCAAAGGCTTAAAGCTAACATCCATCTATATGTGACTATATAGCATATTTCTCTTTCGGGGTCTGGGTTACCTCACCCAGTATCACATTCTTCTGGCACCATCCATTTGCCAGAGAATTTCCTAATTTCTTTCTTTCTTTTTAGTAGTTGAGTAATATTCTATTGTGTAAACTTACCACATATTCATTATCCATTCATCTGTTGATAAACATCTAGGCTATTTCAAATTTCTGGCAGCAATGAACATGGATGACCAAGTGTCTCTATAGTAAGATGTGGAAAACTTTGGTTATATGCCCAAGAGTGGTACTCCTGGATTTTGGGGTAGATTTATTCCTTCTGAGGAACCGTCATTCTGTTTTTTATAGTGGCTGCACAGGTTTGCATTCCCTAGAGTAATGGATATGTGTTTCCGTTACCCTATTTCCTCACCGTATATGAAATATTTTATGTATGTGTACTCTAATTGAGCAGGGAAATATTTGCTCAGCACATTTCACATCAGTTAAGACTTTTCAATCATTATTAGATTTGATTTTCTGAATATCACTTAATGTCAACTAACTAAAGAGGGAGTATGCACAATATTAAGCACTATTTAATTTATACATTTATGTATTTCTCAACATCAGAACTCTAATTTGAAAACTTCATCAGTTGTGTATTTTGCTTATAGTATATTATACTCCAAAATAATATTAATATTTACTGATATCCTATTCATCCTATCATCCAAAACAATTTTACATTAATAAGAGAATAATAATTTACATTAATCTTACAATTTCTTACATTCTATTAAATATCTTACCTCTATGTTGCCATAAATCTGAATTCCCACATCTCTTCAGCTCAGAATTTCAGTACTGTTTGTGCACAAGTTTTCTTTCTTTACAAGCGATCTGTTTCAGGAAATATGCTCCAGATGACCTTTGCATACATGAATACATAGAACTCTGATTTCTCCTTATCTCCTCTGACAAGACTATTGCATACAATAACTCAATCACTATCTGACAAAAGTATGGTTGTATTTTCCCTCTTCCAATGTTGTCCCATTGATGACATCCTTTTCTACAAAAAAAAAAAAATTATCCATTCACTAAAGCTACTCAGTGTAAGTAAAAATTATGTGATTAGGTTTCTCAGCAACCTTTGATATGGCTTCTCACTGGCCTTCATCTTTGCCGCACACTTCTCACAGTCCATCTAAGGGCATCTATGTGCATTATCCTCAGCTTCTGCTTTGAACTTACCTTCCCCTCACGACATTTCCTTCTATACTTTTGTTTGACTTGATGACTTTATTTCAGCAGAAATAGAGCCCAACACTTTATGTCTTTTTAATTTCCCTGGTCCCATGTCTAAAAGTTAATATGCATGTTAGTCCCAATACTGTATATTTTTTCCTAGGAACATGTTGTCTACCTTGCTGAAAAGAAGATTTTAGCCATGTGCTAATTCCATTCTAATTTGTTTTCTAGATGCCTTTCCCTTTGTATATTATCTCCTCATACATATACCTCTGAACTCATCTTCCTATTAAAAGTAAATGTCACATCTATACATTCTTAAGAACTTTTCATAAACCCTCTTCAGCCTAAGATTTTTTTCCTTTAACTTTATTTTCCCCCTTCACTCCACCCTTTCCTCTTCTGTCCTTTCCATTTCCTCTTAGGAGCAAACAGTTATGTTTTCACACTTCACTACTACAAGGCCTCAAGTCTAAGCCTTTCTCTCTTATGTCTATTCCACTGTGGCTATAATTAATCCATCCAATGATTATTGTCAGTTCTCCTATTCTGTGCTTACCTGTGGAAATGTGCTGTTTCCAACAGTAAATTGAATAGTGTCCTGCATGAGATCGCACAACCTCTCAGGTAGGGAACACCTCCTTGCCTTCAGAACTTTTGACTATTTTGGAAACAAAACAAAACAAAACAAATTTTCACTACCCCTCACCCCCGCAAAAAGTCTGTCATTTTAGTGTGGACACTGGAGACCCCAAAGCCTACACATTTGCATCATCACAGCAGAAACTAGAACACTAAACGAGACCTAAGAGATTAGAGGCAGGTGCATTTCGTGTTTCCTGAAACACTTTCAGGTTTGACCCCTGTTACCTACAGAACTACCCAAAATGAAGTCACATCTGCTCTTTAGGATAAAACTTATGGCAGCTTAATCTTAACTGGAATCTTTTTATTTTAGTCATATTATCCTTGCACCCACACTGCTGAGTTTGCCCATGAATAATATTTATGTATCATGTTCTCATGAACCAACAGTTTAAAGATCATTAAATAAAGCAAATGGAAAGAAAATGTGCAGTTTTTAGCCATCTACCCATGCCAAAGAAACTCAGTCTCTCTCTCTCTCTCTCTCTCTCTCTCTCTCTCTCTCTCTCTCTCTCTCTCTCTCTCTCTCTTTCTTCCCGTTGTTTTAAATATAATTTTAGCTGGGCTGACCTCATTCCCAACACTCTAGGAGGCAGAGGCAGGAGATATGTGTGAGTTTGAGGACAGCCAGGTCTAAAGAGTAAGCTCCAGGACAGGACAGCCAGGGCTACACAGAGAAACAAACACACAAATGAACAATGATCATTTTAATTATATGTATGTATATGTGTGGGGGTGTCTGTATGTGAGTGTGAGTGACATGGGTACCTTATGCCACTGAGACTTTTAGCCAGCCCCTTTGCCTCTTGTTTTGTTTTGAATGCTTTTGATGGCAAGATATGAAAGCAAAGTCACTGAAAATTAAAAAAATTATAATAATGTGTGTTTTCTCTGGTTGAAGAAAGGAGACAGATTAAAGTAGATCTAAAAATTCTTCAGGAGATGGATAAATAGAAATGTTGACCCAAATAGATTCACAGATAATAAAATGAATAACTGAGTGAAAAGATAAAAGTAGAAAGAAAGCACAATCCTTGTTATTTTATTATGCCCACAGATAAAAAGTATACATGATTTTAATGCACAATAATGCAATCATTTTGTATAAAAGCATAAAAAGGTATAAGGGAAAGAAATATTTGTCATCCACATATTGAATTGAGGTTCAAAATAAGAATGTATAGCAAACTCCATTAATTAAAAAGCATGAAACTATTAGAAAAGAAATTATCTATGAGCATATAGCTTTAGATAAGGAAATTTACATGTCAAAATTCTCATATGAAAGTCAGTTAAAGACTAGGCACAAATGCAAAGGCTTACATTTGGATTTGTCAAACATGTAAAATATTGACATAGAGGCAGTAGCATCTTAACCCCTTCACTGTGGTACATGGATACAAGGGATTCCTGAGGCTCTTTGTCTAGACAGCTTTACGAGTTGGTGAATTCCAGGCTCCAAGAGAAATAGAGTCTTGAAACAACAAAAACAATTAAGAGCAATGGAGAAACTCAACATAGATTTTTGACTTACACACACACACACACACTTGCAAAGGAGGGAAACAGTGAGACAGAGAGACAAGGAGACAAAGAAAGGCAGAGCCAAGTAAGGAAAGCTTCATTAAGACTGACAAACAAAAATTAAAGCCATTATAAAATAAAAATGTTAAGTTTGCCAGAGTTAGTCATCTTTTCTGGGAAGATGCAACATAAAGATGCACTCACTCCGGATAAGTAGTTGACATAAACCAAATTAACTAATATACCAAAGTCCAACTTGGCAAATCAATAAGTTTACTGGGGCTACTTACAGAAATATTGGTGAGAATTTTATTATTGAGCAAGATAGGTCCAATGCAGCTAAATCACCAGAGAGACCACTCAAATGGACGACATCTCCTAGAAGCTGCAAACCTAAAGCTCTCTGAATGATTTGCAGAAAGCTCAACCAGGGAGAATCTCTTCAAAACAGCTTAGCAGGAGGGCCAGTTTCTTCCCCATCAGTTAATTACCATTTGTGTAACCAAAGGGAGGGACATTTTATATCTAGTTAGTTTCATGAATTTTTGAGACTTGTAAATTGGTTGTAACCCAAGTCTTGTGTAGAAGCCTACTTCTTCTGGGATGGAATATTTCAAGTCTGAGCACATTGCTATAAACACTTCAGTAAATGTTACTGCTAGTGAAATAAAAACTATTAGAGATGAGATAAAAGTTAGTATGACTTTTTGAGAAACATCTAATAAATTTGAAGTTGTGATCCATTTATATCTCAGGGCTCTCATTCAATAGATGGTCTTTATGCATACATGGAGACCATTCAGAACCCTGTCTTTTATAGGACTATTTTTTTTCTTTTTTATGATTATTAAGAGATTTTTCTATTCATTTTACATACCAAGCACAGATTCCCCTCTCACCCCCAGCCTTCCCTCCCAACCCACCCCCCAATCCCCATGTCCTGTAAGGCCAGGTATCCTGTGGGGAATCAGCAGAGCCTGGTACATTCAGTTGAGGCAGGTCCCTGCACTAAGGCTACACAAAGTGTCCCACCATAGGCACTGGACTCCAAAAAGCCAGCTCATGCACCAGGGATGGGTCCAGATTCCACTGCCTGGAGGTCTCCTAAACAGATCAAGATAAACAACTGTCTTGCTTATCCAGAGGGCGTACCTAGTCCAATTCTATGGGGGCTCCTCAGCTATTGGTCCACAGCTCATGCATTTCCACTAGTTTGGCTGGGTGTCTCTATACATTTTCCCATCATGATCTCGATGTCCCTTGCTCATGGAATACCTCCACTCTCTCACTGATTGAACTCATGGAGCTCGGCCTGGTGCCAGACCATGGATCTCTCATCTGCTTCCATCAGTCACTGGATGAGGGCTCTATGATGGTAATTAGGTTATTCACCCATCTGATCACCAGAGTAGGCCGGTTCAAGAATCCTCTCAGCTATTGGCAATAGTCTAAGGTGGGCTCATCTTGTGGATTCCTGGAAAATTCCCTAGCCCTCTGTTTCTCCCTATTCCCATGATGTCTTCATTTATCGTGTTATCTCTTTCCTTGTTCTCCCACTCTGTTCCCTGTCTAGCTAGAATCTCCCACTACCCTAAGTTCTCTTTCTCCTGACTCTTGCACTCCTTACCTCCCCTCAACCCCAGTTTTCTTATCTAGATCTCATCCATTTCTTAGTTGCTGGGCAGTCCCTGTGTGTTTTCTAAAATCCTCCTTACTAACTAGCCTTCCTGGAACTGTAGGTTGCAGTCTGCTTATCCTTTGTTTTATATCTAGCATCCACTTATGTGTGAATACATACCATGTTTGTCTTTCTGAGTCTTGGTTAACACACTCAGGATGATATTTTCTAGTTCCATCCATTTGGCTGAGAACCCCATGATGCTATTTTTTTCTCTGCTGAGTAGTACTCCATTGTGTATATGTACCACATTTTCTTTGTCCATTCTTCAGTTGAGGGGCATCTAGGTTGTTTCCAGGTTCTGGCTATTATGAATAATATTGCTGTTAACATAGTTGAGTATATGTCTTTGTGGTAGGATTGAGGATTCCTTGGGTATATACCCAAAAGTGGTATAGCTGGGTCTTGATTGTTTTCCAATTTTCTGAGAAACAATCATACTGATTTCCAAAGTGACTGTCCAACTCCCACCAACAGTGGAGGAGTGTGCCTCTTGCTCCACATTCTTTCCAACATAAGCTGTTATTAGTGTTTTTGATCTTAACCATTCTGACAGGTGTAAAATGATATCTCAGAGTCATTTTGATTTTCCTTTCCCTGAAGACTGAGGATGTTGAACAATTCCTTAATTGTCTTTCAGTCATTTGAGATTCTTCTTGTGAGAATGGTCTATTTTGCTCTGTAGTCCATTTTTTAATTGGATTGTTCATTATTTTGATGTCTAGTTTCTTGAGTTCTTTATATATTTTGGAGATTAGCCCTCTGCCAGATATGGGGTTTGTGAACATTTTTTCCCATTCTGTAGGCTGTCGTTTTATCTTATTGACCATGTCCTTTGCCCTACAAAAGCTTCTCAGTTTCAAGAGGTTCTATTTATTAATTGTTGCTCTCAATGTCTGTGATACTAGTGTTATATTTAGAAAGTATTCTCATGTTCCAATGCATTCAAGACTACTTCCTACTTTCTCTTCTATCAAATTGAGTGTAACTAGATTTATGTTGAGGTCTTTGATATACTTGGACTGGAGATTTGTGCATGGTGACAGATATGGATCTATTTGTAATCTTCTGCATGTTGACATACAGTTATTCCAGCACCATTTGTTGAAGATTCTTTCTTTTTTTTTTTCCCCATTATGTAGTTTTGGCTTCTTTGTCAAAAATCAGGTGTCCATAGGTGTGTTGGTTAATGTCAGTATCTCCAATTTGATTCCATTGGTCTACATGTTGGTTTTTAGGACAGTATAAGCTGTTTTTATTACTATAGCTCTATAGTTGAGCTTGAGGTCAGGGATGGTGATGCCTTCAAAGGTTGCTTTATTGTACAGGATTGTTTTAGCTATCCTGTTTTTTCTGTTTTGTTTTGTTTTGTTTTTACATATGAAGTTGAGTATTTTTCTTTCTAGGTCTATGAAGAATTGTGTTGGGATTTTGATGGGGATTGCATTGAATCTGTAGATTGTTTTTGGCAAAATTGCCATTTTTACTATGTTAATCCTACCTATTCATAAGCAGGGGAGACCTTTCCATTTTCTGATATCTTTTTCAATTTCTTTCTTCAGAGTCTTAAAGTTCTTATCATACAGGTCCTTCATTTGCTTAATTAGAGTTAACCCAAGGTATTTTGCATTATTTGTGTCTATAGTAAAGGGTGATGTTTCTGTGATTTCTTTTTCAGTCCATTTAGTAATTGTATATAGGAGGGCTACTAATTTTTTTGAGTTAATCTTGTATCCTGATACATTACTGAAGGTGTTTATCAGTTGTAAGTGTTCCCTGGTAGAATTTTTGGAGTCACATGTATACTATCATATTGTCTGCAAATAGTGAAATTTTTAATATTTCTTTCCAATTTCTATCCCTTGGATCTCCTTTTGTTGTTTTATTACTCTAGCTAGAACTTCAAGTACTATATTGAATAAATATAGGTAGAGTGGACAGCCTTATCTTGTTCCTGATTTTAGTGAAATTGATTTGAGTTTCCCCCCTATTTAATTTGATGTTGGCCATCAGCTTGCTGTAAATTGCCTTTATTATGTTTAGGAATGTTCCTTATATTCCTGATCTCTCTAGTACCTTTATCATAAAGGGGTGTTGGATTTTTGTCAAAGGCTTTTTCAGCATCTAATAAGGTGATCATATAATTTTTCTTTCAGTTTGTTTATATGGGGTACTACATTGACAGATTTTCATATGTTGAACCATCCTTGCATCCCTGGGATGAAGCCTATATGATCATGGTGGATAATCTTTTGATGTGCTCTTGGATTTGGTTTCCCAATATTTTATTGAGTATTTTGCATCAATGTTAATGAGGAAGATTGGTCTGTAATTCCCTTTCTTTGTGTAGGACTATTTATAATAGTTGCTAATAATGAAGTTTTCCTTGACAGAGATCTGCATAAGCAAACTGTAGGTTATTTATTCAATTACACATTATATAACAGGTATCTTATATGAATAAGACCACCCTCTATCAACATCAGCATCCAACCAGGAAGTAATTTATAATATCAGAAAGTATAATAGGTTATATTACATAATATATATCCCAATAATATGCTAATAAATATTTTTGAAGAACAAGAAGTGATAACTGCTGAGATTGAAGATACAATACATAAGAACTCTTATGATATAGGCTAAGAGAGTTTTAAAAAACCAGTGTTGAATATTTATACCCTATGCCCTCATTTCTAAGTATGAGGTTTCTGCTGCAATTCTTTTCAAATGCATTGAATATGGCAAAAGTCATGCTCTGCCACTTTAGAGATTATGTAACAAAATAATCATTGTTTTCCATGTTGAGTATCCTATCTCATATACTTGTTTGTGTAGAGGAAACTAACTTGTATATCAAGAGCTGTCCTGTGGAGGGATGCCTATGATCAATGATTATGAAAGGCTTCCATCTAGCAGTCAATGAATAGTGAGAAACTGGATCCTGACAGCAGGTGTATGATCCCATCACTTGAGACCATTACATTAGATGACTCCTTTATGTTAGTGTTATATGTTATCTTAAAATAGAGTTACTTTGTCAAGATGGAGCTGGATTCCACAGAATCAACAAAGTATTGGATGTTTTTGGTTTATACCACTGATTTTGAGAGCAGTTTTTTGTTGTTGTTGTTTTGGTTTTGGTTTTGTTTTGGTTTTTCAAGACATGGTTTCCCTGTGTAGCTTTGTGCCTTTCCTGGAACTCACTTGGTAGCCCAGGCTGGCCTTAAACTCACAGAGATCTGCCTGGCTCTGCCTCCCAAGTGCTGGGATTAAAGGCGTGCGCCACCACCACCCGGCATGAGAGAAGTTTTTTTTTTTTTTTTTCCCCTTCTATTTTTTTTTTAACCCCAAAGAAAATTAATACAGGAAAGATGAACAACTGACTGAAACTGTGTGGCAGCCAGGCAATACCAGCATTTTATCACCACTGTACTCCAATTTCTTTGTCTTTAGATTGGCTTTGCCATGCTCTGCAACTTCATGCTCATGTTGGCAAAATAATGCAGCTGCAAGCTGTATAAATAAGTACCTTGTGTCTTCCAAGTGCTTTTCCAGGGAAATTGTAAAAGAAGTCACACACAGAAATTAATAATTTTTAGTCAGTGTATTTTAAAAAGTGAGTAGGACCCATTTAAATTCATGACAGATGTGTATTTAATTTATTCAAAATATTCAAAACTTATTTAAGCATTTAAACACAACCAGGGTTAAGTGTTGTACATTTGCTCTTTCCTGATAAATATACACACAAGTACTTATTTCCTTAGATTGCAGTTAAGAGAGGAACTTCATATTTCAAATGTTTTGTAAATATATTTGGAAGCATTAAGTAATAAAATTTAATGTTAAATTAAGAAACTCCCAAGTTCCATTTTCACCTTACTTGAAGTAGTTGACAGTCACATGTGTCCAGCAGCTACAATATTAAACATTCTGATACCAGGGGACATTTCTTCTGAAGAACTTTGTTTTTCCCTCAAATATCATCATTTTTCATTTGTATTTTTGCTTTTGCTTTTCATTCTGTGAATCATACAAACTTTTTGATAATGATCCCTACAAATGGACATGAAATTCCATTTAGAATGTGGAATTTAGACTGTTCAGCTCTCTGTTTATTAGATTTATGCCCAGAAAGTTAAAAAAAAAAAATCTCCCTTCTCATCCTCAAGTTCAGAGACTCAGACAGACATGGTACATTGTTACTTTTAATCTGGTGTTTTTCTAAGATTTAGTGGGAAAGTGATTTAAAACACAGGTGCCCCATGACCCTACTTACCAATTCAAACAGTCTGTGGGATCTTTCAAGTGAACTTCTCACTTTTTGTTCTTTTTTTCAGGTGGTTCAAATGTATGTCAAAAAGATAGACTGCCTTACACAGAGAAATAGGAAGGAAAACAATGCTGACTGACTCTATTAAAAAGAAAGAATGAATTTATATTAGATAGCCAACCATTACCCATGTATTCTCAGCTTTCCTTCTGACTCTAATGTGTGTGTATAAAACATAGATATTTCTGGACCCTAAGGGCTCCCTTTGGGGATCGGTTGAGAAGATACAGCATCCACAGCACAGACACTGGGAGTCAGTTGAAGGCAAACAGAAGACTCGTTTTATTCAATAATGGGGAAGGCCTTATTTACCCTTCTCCTAGCACCCAAGCTGTATCCCTCAATTGGCTGGCCACGATCGATCAGGAATTCTGACAGTGCCTGTTCCTAGGCCCTCATCTAGACTCCATGCTATCAGGAACTTTGACAGACTCCAGGTTGGCTCACAAGGAAGTACATTATGTGCATACCTTGGCAACTTGTTTGAACCAATTTCCTCAACCTTATAGGCCTGTCCCACTACACATCCATCTTTTTATTTTATTATGGGGCCACTCAGCAAGAATCAGATTTCTTTGTTCCAGCCTTGTTGACCCTGCCTTAGGGATAGCTCAGCCACAGGATTGTACTGTTTTAGGTTGGCTTGCCAAACAAGCTTTTACTTGTCATTGACTACCAGCCCTTAAAGAGCATTAACACCTGCAGAGTCACCTCAATGATTACCTGTTGTTGCAGGATGTGCTGTAGCAGACAATTTAAAAGGAGAAAGATTAAAAGCACCTCCCTGCCAATCAAAACATAAGTAAAAATTCAGGAGAGATCAAACAGCCTCTTTATCATGCCAATTTTTTTTTCAAAAAATGAAGAGTCAAAGGCCATAAGCTCTGCCCTTGTCTGATGTAACTGAAAATTTTATGTGTTAACTGTAATGGATAATATAGAAACTTAGCTGTCCATGGGCCCTTAATATATTTAGTGAAGTCACAGCCTGTTAAACTAATGTTTCTTATCTCAAAAGACTTCATACAGAATGAGGAAAAGAGAGGCTCCACAATTCTTCAGCCTTTAGAGGGGCAATGAGAGCAAGAAAGGGAAGTATGTACATTACCTATCTTGGGTTATTTCCTCCTTTGTGGAAGCAGGCTGATCTGTAGCCAAGCACACATCTCCTGCTGGGACCCATATTGCATAGTGACACTCTGAGGAAAAACACAAGCATGCCCTCTCCCATCAGCTAGCAGGGGGGGATGACAGCTGCCATTGGAGGGAGATATGATCTTTCCCTCTCAGTGAGGGCAAGGGTGTGTTCCTTAGCAGAGATGCCTAGTGCTTGTAGGCTGGGCTGAGGCCCTTGTCATCAAATCTGAGAAGGTTCATATGGAAAAGGATTTCTGTTAAGGACAGATGAGTAGGTCCCCTAGCCTCTGGCAAGATAGTCCTTGTCAACAGCTCCTTAAAAGTTTTGTTGGTCCTCTCCACAATGACTTGTCCCTTCAGAATGTAGGGGATGCCAGTGGTATGGGAAATCTTCCAGGACTCCAGAAAGTCATTGAATTGTTGAGAAGCATAGGCAGGGCCATTGTCAGTGTTAAGGCCCAAAGTACCCCCATAACCACCATGGCTGACTTAAGGGCCTTGATAACATTGACACATTGACGGCCTTCTCCCCAGAAAGGGCAAGGGCATAAACAAAGGAGGGACAGGTATCTATTATCACATGAACATATTTAAGATTGCCAAAGAAGGCATGATGCATGACATTCAAGTGCCAGATGATATTAGGCTCATAAGGAAGTACATTATGTACATGCCTTGGCAACTTTTTTGAATCAGTTTCCAATGGTGTTACTAGTACCATAGTGTTTATTCTCATGAGGACTTGATACTCAAGACTAATACAGCTTTAGAGATTACTGTATGTTTCAGTAGTGCAATTTGTAGCCAGCAAAATGGTTACAATTTTCAAATATAAAAAGAATTGTTTGTTAAATTCAGAGCTCCCTAACTTAGTCTTGGTCCTATCAAAATGCCTTTAATAAAAGGTATAATATGGCAAAATCTGAGAATTTATGCAGGGTGATGTGGCTTTTGTTGCAGTTTACAAAGATTCACATTTGAGTTTTTATGTTAGTTTGTTGGTTTGTTGGGCCATTTGCTGGTTTGCTTGACCCACATCAAACTGCTACTGGCCATGAGCCAGCATTATCTTATGAACTACCCTCTGTTCTGGTCACTCTGTGATTGTCTCAGAAAAGTAGACAGACTTTCAAGGAATTAGAGAAATATACTTATTATTTATCTCAGAGGAACAGATGGGTATTTATATATCATTTTGTTAGAAGAATTTGACAGCATGACCAATGTTGATTTTCCAGATTGAGTGCAGAGCCATTACTCAAGCTGTTGGGTTATTTGTATGATTACTCTGTAATAAAATTATTTACATTAATTTCCTCTTTGAGTTTACACTAGGATCCTCTCTTACTGAAATAAATAGGAATTCAGGAGAATATCTATGCTAAGTATAGTTATTGTTCTTTTTGTTTGCTTTTTTTCAAGACAGGGTTTATCTGTATAGCTTTGCATCTTTCCTGGAACTCACTTTGTAGCCCAGGCTGGCCTCAAACTCACAGAGCTCCTCTTGCCTCTGCCTCCCAAGTGCTGGGATCAAAGACATGCAACATCACCACCTGGTGTTAAGTTTATTATTAAAAATCACTATATTCGGCTGGGCAGTGGTGGCACATGCCTTTAATCCCAGCACTCGGGAGGTAGAGGCAGTTGAATCTCTGTGAGTTCAAGGCCAGCCTGGTTTATCGAGTGAGATCCAGGAAAGGAGCAAAGCTACACAAAGAAACCCTGTCTCAAAAAAAAAAAAAAAAAAATCACTATATTGAATCATTGGAAGCATTCTTTGTTTCTATCATAAGACATATATAATTTTTAGTTTGATGCTTATAAAAATGTTAAACCTGGGGAAATACTTTCATATTATCAAAAACAATTGCTTTTTATGAAGAATTTTTTTAAATATAGTAAGGCCAGATTTTGGCAGGCATCAGTCCAGTCTGTTCTGGGATTTAAGGACAATATCACTTTCCCAGTCAGAGCTAGAGTCTCTGACTATTATTTTGTGGAATGAATAAGGGAGGAAATGTGGGATAATTTTATAAGTGTTTCCTGGCCATTTATGCCTCTTTTGAGAACTCTGTTTAGATCTGTACTCCCTTGTTAACTGGGTTATTTGTTTTCTTGATGTCCAGGTTTTGAAGTTCTTTATATATTTTATATATCATCCCTTTATCAGATGCGTTATTGATAAAAGTCATTTTTTTTAAAAAATGACACTTGAATTAATGATGATGTGCTTTACCATACAGAAGCTTGTCAATTTCATAAGGTCCAATTTTTATTGTTTATCTTAGTGCCTGTGCTATCACTATTCTATTCAAGAAGTGTTTTTCTATGCCAATGAGTTAAAGATTATTCCTCACTTTCTCCTTTATCAGATTCAATGCTTCCAGCCTTATGTTGAATTCATTGATAGAATTGGAGTAGAATTTTGTACAGCTTGATTAGTATAGATTTATGTTTATTCTTTTACATGCAGTCATCTAGTTTGACCAATACCATCTGTTGATGCTCCTGCATTTTTTTCCGGCTTCTTTGTAAATCTATTTTCCATATACCAAAAGTGAAAAAAATAAAGATAAAAATATCAGAAATTCAAGTTTACCTTGAACTGTGTAGAGTTTGAGGTGAACTTGAATGACATGAAATCTCTTCTCAACAAAACAAAATCACATGAAATGAAAAAAAAACAAAAACAAAAACAAAGGTGATTAAACAGATTATCAGAATTATTTGTTATTTCTTATTAAACTTATACTAATTTTTCTCTGAGAAATGTTGGCATCAGAAGAGAAAAGGATGCCTGCAGAGTGGGCTCAATAGCTGAATCTCTGTCTTTACTATAAATGTGTATATTGTTTCTTTTTGACTGGACATATGGTTCTTCTTAGGGGAAATAATTAACATACCATAGAGCAAAGCCACACTGGAATATTCTGGGCAAGAGCTTCTCTGTTGACTTAGAATCACATTGAACAATTTTCACTGTAAAAATGGACTTCATGAAAATATAACTATGTATACTCTGTAATATGTACTTCTAGAGTTGAGTTTTTGTAAAGCACAGAATCTGGAGTAGAAGTAACAAAGTTAGCTGGATTGGTTGATTAATTGCTAGAGAATGTTAAGTAAAGAATAAAGACAATTAGATTTTCTACTTGTACAATTGCTATTTTAAGAAATGCAAAACTCAGACAGATGCAGTTTTTGAGCAAGAGACTGATGTGTAATTGCTGAGTTAATTAACAGTTTTCATTAGACATTTTGGGTATCTGTTATATTAATAAAATTTTGGACATGGAAACAAAAGCAACAAATGAATCATCTTAATAATGGTAATTTTGAAAAGGTCAAGTAAAGAGGCTAAATCACTAATTGTCTAGCTGGTTCTATAATCATAATATGTAGTCTACTATAAGTAATTGTGTATTTATTTCTTGAATTTGTGTTCTGTGATGTGTTAATGTTTCCTTTATTATTATCACTTTGAATGTAAATGCTGCAAAAGCAATAATTACTTGAAGTAATTTGTGTCTACCTTTTTTTTTTTTTCTAACATAGTATCTTTCACTGCTTTGGAATTTATCAAAGAAGCTAGGTTGGATGAACAGTAAATCTAAGGGTCCATCTGTCTGGAAATATTCCCTCTGCCTCTCCAACCAATACTGTATATTTATATTTTATATGTCAATCTTATATACACACACATGGAGTTATTGAACATATATGTACATGGTTGTCATTCAAATTTGATATTTGTAGTTCTAATAAATATCTAATGTTTTACTGAAAGTAGGAATACATTTCTATTTTCAAATTAACATTTTTTATACAAGTATCAGGCATTGTTAAAATGCAGATTGCTAAATAGTTAAATATAGACATCAGCTGATTTTGAAGATAATTTTACTTCTTATTCTTGGGAATATTTCATGTACCTATATATTAACCATTCTAAATGGAATAATTCAGAATGAATAACTAAATTTATAAGCCTTTTCCATATGTATTAAAAATGAAGCACCACTGAAAACCTACTCATTAAGAAAGATGAATAATTAAAAAGAGAAATTATATAAAATACTATCAGGGAGATTTTTCATTTTTTAGTATGTCACTTGATCCTGTTTCTCTGTAACGTGTTGAAGCAATTATTTGCTACCTTAATAATGTTAGGTTTTAAAAATATTTTTATTGGATTGTAATTTAGTTGTATGGAAACATATTACATTAAAAATGAGTTCAGATAGACTATCAAAGCAATTTCATTTATATTTTTGATAACTAAGAGTGTTAAACACATTTTCAAGTATTAATTAGCCATTTTCATTGCTTCTTTTGAGAACTAGCCATCGTTTTTGTTAGTATATTTACTGATGTGGAATGGCTTTCTGTATGCTGTGAAGATGTGTTACTCTGATTGGTTGATATATAAAGCTGTTTGGCCAATGGACTAGAGAGAGAGGAAGGAGAAAAAGAGAACAGAGGAGATGCTGTTAGCCACTGCCAGGAGAAGCAAGGTATAAAGATACAAGCCATGTGGCAATATATAGCTTTATAGAAATGGATTAATTTAAGATATAAGAGCTAGGTAACAAGAATTCTCTCCGTAGCCATAGTTTAAAAATAATGTAAACTCTTTGTGTTTACTTGGGTTGAACAGCTGCTGTGAGAGCTGGGTGGCACCAGGAAAACTTCAGGTACAAGTGGTACCCAACACGTTGGCTTGAGTTACCACCTGAAATTTGAGCATACTTAATAAGTGGTTCTAAATGGAGCTAAAACAAGGTTCCTGCGTGATGTCTCATGCAGGTGGTGAGAGGCACTGCAGCATTTGAGCTTGAGCACAATATGGTAGGTTCCCACAGCAGTACACAGTGGTGTCTTCAAGTCACATGGTATACTGTATGACAGCTATAGCTTTTGCTAGTAAAAAAAAAAAAAAAAAAGTTTTTCTGGTTTTCTGGGCTCCACACTGTTTGAATGGAGGTATAGACTATAGACTCACTGCTTCTTAGAGTTGGTGGTACACTTGGCTCAGAGCTGGAGGTGAATTACTTCTACCATGTTGAAAAACTGAAATAGGTAGAGTCAGCAGCCAAGGCTGTCACTTTTCATCCTGGCCATGCAGTTTAGCAGTTTAAAGTCTCTCCTGGCCAGAAAAGTATCAGATTCAAAATAAAACAGATTCAGATGGGATAAACCTCTAAATAATTTACAGTGTGTGTAAAAATTATGTAGGCTTGAAAGAGAGGGGAAAAAGAATATAGACAGAAAGTTTTAAAAAATAAAGTCTTTAAAGGGAAAGTAGAAATAGCATAAAAAGTAAGCCACATACAGATGGATATTATACAGAAAGTCTGGATTATGTTGTCTTTAGGATTTTTTTTAAGCTGAGGATCGAACCCAGGGCCTTGCACTTGCTAGGCAAGCACTCTACCACTAAGCTAAATCCCCAACCTGTCTTTAGGGTTTTTAACTGCAGAGAGTCGTTTGATTGTAAAAACTGCTGAGTTAAATCAATATGTGTATTTTAAGGGTATCTCAGTATCAAAGTACATTACTTTGAAAAGAGTTTCTGCTTTTCTGTCAGGGACCAAGATGTCAGGGACCAAACCTGAACTATGGAAATGTACTAGGTGGGCCAGAGAACAAATCACACACCCACCGCCCTTTACCCTGTTTACTAAACCAGATGCCCTCAAAGATTAAAGAACATTCCATGGTCAGGTAGCATAGCAACAGAACAATGGGCCCTGACCAGTGATCTTATCACCCAGCCAACACCCTGCAGCTGCACCTCTCTTTCCCCTTCCCTCCTACCCCTTCTCCCTCCTGTACTATATAAGCCTTGCTAAGGAAAGTAAAATTTACCGCTTGATCAGAACTCTGTCTTGCTGTCCTCCTTTGTGTCTCCCATCCCTTTCATTCTCTCCCGCAGGTGGGTCATCCCTGTTGATACCCCGCTGGCCAGCGCACTTTTCCTTCCATAGAAGATGAGAACCTATAGATTGCTTCCAAGCTAATATGGTTTGATCAGCCAAGACCCCCTGAAAGGTCTTTGATGACACCATGGCCAAGACAGTCCAACATCCAGAACGATTTCAAGGCAACTGGCTCAGACAGTTCAGTCTTAATGACTATTCCAGTCAGAACTTGACCATAATTCTGAATTTTCTCAGGATCCCTATAAGAATACAGCACTCTTTATCAGCAGAAAGTAGACTATATGCCCACATGTAGCATGAAACTTAAAAGGTCTTATAAGTAAAATCAAACCTGGAGCTGGGTATTGGGGTGAATGCTGGAAGATCAAGCAGAACAAGCCACAGCTACCTCACCCTGCCAGTTCCTCAGCTGATCCTGTTTCCTCAGGACAGAAGCCTCTGAGTCCTCATCCAAATGGATCTCAGCTGAACTGCTTCTTGAAAGCCTAAAGCTTAACCAGGCTAAAAGCCTCTAGTTTCTGGTCCTCACACCTTAAATACCTTTCTGCTTTCTTCTTTCTGCCAACACTCCTTGGGATTAAAGGCTCACTTCTGGGATTAAAGGCATGGGTCACCATGCTTGGCTGTTTATCCTTGAACACACAGAGATCCAGGTAGATCTTTGCATCTGGAATGCTAGAATTAAAGGCATAAGCTACCACTGCCTAACCTCTATGTTTGATATTGTGTTTGTTCTGTTCTCTGAACCCAGATAAGTTTATTAGCATGTACAATATTTTGGGGAACACAATACCACCACATCCACATTTCCAAAAGATGGATTATGGATGTTTGTCTTTGTTTAGGTTGTTGGTTACAAATTGTTGTTGGTCATAGTCAATATCTTTCTAAAAGAAAAAAAAGGGACAAGATATAGATATGATAGGATAAAAGGGTAGATTATTGAATCTACTTTTAAAGAGTAACAACTTATTTGAAATGTTTTACAATGCTATGGATTTTAGTTTATTGATACAAATTTAAATTAATTTTGCTATATTGTGTGCATATTTCTATTCTTTTTTAAGGTATTATGTTTGTGGAGCTTATTTAAATTGTAATAGGTAACTAAAAGTACAGATTAATACTTATTATTCTATGATAGTCAATCTTATAGTCATGTTAAGTTTTCTAGGTATACATAGATATAATTCAGTTAGGTAGATAATCTTCAAACACTTCAAAGACCTACAGAATATGACATTTAAAATGTTTTAAAAACTTAGTCTTTCCTGGACAATGAGACACATCTGCTCTTGGCAGCACCAATTTACTTCAAAGAGAAAGATGGGCATCAAAGACCCTCCATATGGAGTTTATCTTCTTCTTAGCAAAAATAGCCATTTGGGCAAGAAACTGTTCTTACCTGGACTGCTTGACAAAATGTATTGACTGGACATGTGGGATCCACAAAAACATGACTGAGAGACTCTAGCACTATGGGCTGAATGTGGATGCCCCAATGTCGCAGAGGAACTTTGGATGACTGTCCAGGCAGACAGATGTCTCTGTAATTCTAGATTTTTTGGAAGTCACTTACAATGCTCTTCCTGTTTATTTAAGTAATATATCATTCTGAGGTCTTTGATGTAGTTGAAGACTAGATAGTTACAATTATACTTTTCTTTGGTTATGATAAAAGATAAATTAGATTTGAAACTTTAGACTCACAAATATAAGATAGATGATAGAATGTTTTCTTTAATTTTGTCAAATACAAATAGACTAGGTATTATAACTGTAATCTCATTTGATAACTGTTTTGTTTTATGTAATTTTACTAGGTTAAAGTTATAACCTTCCTTTTGATTAGACAGAAAAAGGGAAGTGATATGGAATACCTGTCTGTTTGCTGTAAAGATGTGTTACTCTAATTTGGTGATAAATAAAGCTATTTGGCCAATGATGAGGCAGAATAAGGTTAGGCAGGACATTCCAACTAGAGAGAGAGGAAGGAGAACAAGAAAACAGGAGAGACGCTGCTAGCCACTGCCAGGAGAAGCAAGGTATAAAGATCCTGGGAAGCCACAAGCCAGGTGGTAAAGTATAGATCTATAGAAATGGGTTAATTTAAGATGTAAGAGCTAGCTAGCAGGAAGCCTGCCATGGCAATTGTAGTTGGAAAGCTTCTCTCCAGGTGCCACCAAGCCCTGTTAGTCCAACAACCCATTTGTAAAATATACACACAGACATTTATATTATTTAAACTGCTTGGCCGTTAGCTCAGGCCTACCATTGTCTAGCTCTTACTCTTATATTTAGCCCATTTCTATTAATCTATACTTTGCCACGTGGCTTGTGGCTTACCAGTACCTTATCTCTTTCTTGTCATGGCGGCAGCTGGCAGTGTCTCCCTGCCCCAGCCTTCCACCTCCCAGAATTCTCTTCTGTCCCACCTGTACTTCCTGCCTGGCCACTGGCCAATCAGCACTTTATTTATTTTAACCAATCAGAGCAACACATTTGACATACAGAACATCCCACAGCAGGCAATAGTTTAGAAATCATATAAGCCTTGTGTGTTTACTTGGGTCTGAGAAGCTGTGGGACCATGGTGCTGTGGGAGCTGGATTGGATCAAGAAAACTTCAGCTACAATTTATTAATTAGATGGGTGTGTGTGTGTGTGTGTGTGTGTGTGTGTGTGTAGAAACTAAAAGAGGAACAAGCAAGGGGAGAAATGTGTTGTGTCTGTTTTTCATTTCTACTGATTGTATTTCAACTTCCTCAAAGGTTCCCTGTTATACATCTGTTGCATTGCAATTGGTCCATAAGTATATTTATAAATTGTTATATGTCTTCCTCACTAATGATTTTATAATTATGTCAATCACAATCTTTTTCTAATTGTGAATAAGAATTTGAAGATCATGTGAAATGTACAGTATGTTGGTATATTGTTATTTATATTGTATATTTTAGCTCCTTTAGATGCTGGCTTTGGACACATGGTTGACCCAACCCCCATTCAGCTGGGCCATTTCAGACATAAGCACATTTGTCTTAAAGTGTGCTCCAATTCCTGGTTGTGGGCTAGGCCCTAGTTCTAAGACAGGTAGGAAAGAGAACAGAAAGCAATCCAAGAGTGAAAACATTGTGCACTGGAGAAGAGCTAGGAGGAAAACTACTTCATATAGGTGTTGCTGTTGATTATCCTATAATACAAAAGTGCACTGAACAAGGAAACCTGGAAGCTCAGCCATGGAGAGAATGTTCAAGCAAGCACCACAGCTGCACGCCACTTCTTCCCAAGGAAGATCATGCATGATACCATGAACATGCAATTTAATGGTGTCATCTCTATCTTTTTATTTGTTCTTTACTTGAAAACCTCACACTGGAAGAAGAAACTCTACTCTGCCTAGATGCTAAATAGGAAACTCCAGCTGGCAGCTGTAATGTGGCTTCCTCAGTGGATTCTTCAGATTCCCACCTGATTTAATAATATTTTACTCCCCCCACATCTCTTCATTACTTAAAAAAATTCAGTCATTCAAAAAAATACATGTTCTTACATCTCTGTGATAGAATACTTTACAGAAATAACTTGAGCAGGAATTTATTTTATATCAAAGGTCATGGTCCATCAGTGGATAGGGGATAAAGTAGTTCAATTAAAAGCACAGGCTGTAAAATGAAATAAATCTTTTCTTCCCCAAGTTGCTTTTGATCATGGTTTTGATCACAGCGTTAGAAAACGAACTAAAACAGTATGTTTCTATTTTTATAAAATTCAAGGAAAACCCTGTTGTGGGATTATCAAGGCAACTCCATGTTTTTAAAAAGGTTTATTTTGGAGTAACTTACAGCCTGTAAAGGGGTTATTTACAGGATGTGGGAGAGATGAGGTACAGTTCAGCGTGGTTCTCTGGAGAACTCTGCTAGGTCTACCATCCAGCATCCAGGATCACAGGGAACCAAGAGCATCAGCATGTCCAGATCTTGAGTCTTAAGGGCTCCTGTCTGGGCCCCACCCCAGGGGCACGTCATAGGTAAGCATGGCAGTTACAGAATCTTCACTAGCGGTAGTACTCTCATGTCAATGCTGGAACAGCTACCTACTACAAAACCCAAGATGGCACAGAACTGATAAATAGTTAGCAAAGAATGTCAGAGGATTAGGTCAGAGTGGGAGGCAAAAGGCTTCCCTAAAAATAAGAGTTTATAATGAGGAAGATGTTCACTCTACCAACCATTATCAGACCTTCACAAGAATATAAATAAATCAAAATCTACAAAAAGGGAAGTTTTTACCTATGCATAATTAGCTGAATGTCAGTTGTGTTTCATTGTGGTGGTTTGAATAAGAAAGACTCATATTTTAATGGTTAGGGAGTGGCTTTACAAAGTATGGCCTTATTGGAGTAGATGTGGCTTTGGAGGAACTGTGTCTCTGGGTGTGGACTTTTGGTTTTCAAATGACCAAGCAATATCCAGTGGCACCCTCTTTCTTGCTGTACCTGCATCTCCAGATGCAGAACTCTCAGCTATCTCTCCATCACCATTTCTGCTTGTATGCCACCATGCTCCCTGCAATGATGACAGTGGACTGAACCTCTAAACCATTGACTCTCAACTGGTTGAATGCTGTGGCTCTTAATTACAGTTCCTCATGTTGTGGTGACCCCCACCCATAAAATTAGTTTTGTTGCTCTTCATACAACAAAAATATATTTTTTGTAGTGTGTAAAGAATTGATCCTCACAAATTCTTTTAGAAATATATTTTGTAATATACAGATGGCAATTGTTAAATTAATGGAAATATTAATTAAATATAAGTTTACATTTGAGTGTATGCATATGATGATGATGATGATGATGTGTGTGTGTGTGTGTGTGTGTGTGTGTGTGTGTGTGTGTGTGTATGTGTGTGTTTCCTTTCATTCAAGTTAAAGCCATAAATTCTGTAGCTATCTTTCTGCAACAGGGTAACAGATTAATGAAGCACATAAGAAATACGTCCGTCCTCAGATTGTCTTAAGTGGGAAACTTCAAGGCAAAAATGTTGTCACTATTTTAAGAGAATAGTAGTTTTACATTATTATACAAATAAATATTAATGTACTAGGTGGACACCATAAAAAATGAAGGTTGCAAATGGCAATACACTATGAAATACCTCAATAAGGATTTCTCAAAAAAAAAAAATTAAACCATGCAAAATTACTAGTCAAGATTTTCAAACTTTTCTTATAATTAATGGAATGGTATGGTTGATATGGTTACATATTAATCAAAACAGCTATTTCTTCAACTAAAATGAATTTTTTTGGGAGGTTGCTCTTGTAAAATTATTTCTTGCTATAACTAGGAACCTTTGAAACTGTGATAATCTGTCACTATTTTCCTAAGGCCACATTACCTATATGTAGAACATTACTTTCTGTAATGGAACTACTACTAATTTATTATTAGGGGCATGATTTTAACACAAAGAAATTCATTTGTAAAGATAATTATAAACACCAATATACCATGTACATTGACACTGGTTAAACAATATTTATGTTATTCTATTACTGGATCATTGTCATATTTAGTAAAAATCTTAAAGTCCAGATGGCCAGATAACAAGAAAATAATTCAAACTGAAAGTTCAATATTTATTCTTATGAGATGTATTTGAAAGTATGTCCATCCTAAACTGATAATCATATCTGAAGCCAACATGATTATCATCTAAAATATTTATTGCCTGAATACTGACTTTCTTGTAAGTTAATCCATATCTGCTTTAAGAGGAAGAAAAATATATATTTCATTATGAGAATAATTTGATTTTTGTGTGGATATGAATTTTCTTGAAAGTTTTATTGCTGTAGCAGCTGAAAGGAAAATCCTCAGATTCAATTTACTAGGGATTCTTCTGGAAATAGACGAGGAGCTCAGGTATTTCCCTCTTTCTTCCAGTTGGAATGGAGAGCTCAGTGATGCAAGCCACTTTTTATGCTCAGGAGATAGTAAGAGCTTACCCCTCCCAGCAACGCTCTTTTCTATTTGTGCTCAGGTTCTTGGAGAAAACAAATGCAAGGCTCATTTGACAAGCTGCTTCAAGCTGTATTCTTCAACTTTCTTTAATCCTGGTCTTGCACTCAGGTCAAACAAGAGCTGACTCCAGACTTTGTTATACCCCCTTTTAAGATCCTAGATGAAATTTATAAGACAATGGAATTCTTTATGTTTAAACATTTATATTTTGTGGATGTCAAGCTCACATCTGCCAGAATATTTTATCTCATTCCATTGTGTGAGTTCTGGGGATGGAACTCAGGTTGTCAGGCATGGCAGCAAGCACCTTAACCCACTGAGCCTTCTCACCAGCCAAACAATGGAGTTCTTAAAACCTCACCAGTACAAAGAAAACAGTGAATGATGAGATAGCTAAAGTAATTTGTCTTTTTCTGGTGTTATATATTTTTTTAATTAAGAAAATTTTTGTTCATTTTATATACCAACCACAGATCCCCTCTCTTCGCTCCTCCCACCACCCAGCCTTCCCATCCAACCCACCCTCCAGTCCCTCCTCTGACAACGTAAGGGATCCCATGAGGAGTCAGTAGAGCTTTGTACATTCAGTTGAGGCAGGTGAAAGGCCCTCTCCCTGCAGCAAGGTTGTGCAAGGTGTCCTACCACAGGTAGTGGGCTCAGAAAAGCCAGCTCATGAGCCAGAGGTAGATTCTGATCCTACTTCCAGGGGCCACTTTAGCAGATCAAGCTACACAACTGTCTTGCTTATGCAGAGGGCTAGTCTAGACTCATGGAGGCTCCACAGCTGTTGTGCTGAAATTCCTAGCCACTTCCCCAGCTACATGATGCTTAGTCATCCCAGGGCCTTATGTAATTTGCATGCAGCATGATCATGTAATCTATGCCCATGCCTGGTGTAGCTACATAAGCCTGTATGTGCATTGTGTGTGTGTGTGTGGGGGGGGAATTCCTCTTTTCCTGCATGGCTTCATGGTCATTCCCCATAGGCCTATGCATATCCCTTCTGTTACCTTCCCTTAACAAACTCTTATAGTGGGTTTTGCTATACCACTAGGCTTTTCTCACACAGTAAAAGGTGCCATTTAATGAATAACATTGCACCATTTAATAAATAACGTCTTGGTCTGAAGTTCATGAGTTCCCACTAGTTTTAGTAGGTTGTCTCTGTAGATTTTCCCATCATGGATTGCCCTGAGAAGGGGAAATAAATGAGATCTCCATGAATAAACTGAGGATGAAGGGGGCAATAGAGGTTACTAAATGGGAAATGAGAACATAAGGGAACCGGAACAGGGATAAAGTGAAAGAGCAATAAAAGAGATGCCATGATTTGGGAGGCATCATGAGGATAGGGAAAAACCAGGTGCTCGGGAAGTTCCCAGGAATTCACAAGGATGACCCAATTTTGGCTACTAGCAACAGTGGAGAAGATGCCTGAAGTGGCTTACCCCAGTCATCAGATCGGTGAATACCCTGTCACCATAAAGACTTCATCAAGTAACTCATGAATGCTGATGTAGAGATCCACAGCCAAGCACCAGGCTGAGCTCCAGAAGTCCAATCAGTGACAGAGAAGAGGGATTCTATGAACAAGAGGCATCAAGATCATGATAGGGAAATCTACAGAGACAGTCTATTCTGAATGAAATGCTTGATATTAATTTACTTGTGTCCTTTGAGGAGACATAAAATATTTAGTTAGTGGGTTCTGGCATTTTTTACCCTAAAGTGTTAATTCTATAACAAAAATCCCATTTAACTTCCAATTCCAATTTTATTTGAGACTTTACTTTTTTCACTAGATAAATTAGAAAATTTTTCTGTAGTCACTGCCTAATTTGGTTTCAAACTCTTAAATATTTTTAAATTACAACATTAAATGGTTTGTGAGCAAATCTGCCAGCAGTAGTGCCTGCAGACCCGGGGTGATCTACAAATGAAAGGCCCCACTGTGCTGGGACACCAGCAGATATTTAGTCAAGAAGAATACATGGCTTCTCTGACCTTTAGGGCTCTTGATGCAGAAGGGAGACTCACAAATTTCCACCACCAAGCCTAAACAGATACAGACGGAGCCTAAGTAAAAATGAAAGGGAGAAAGTAGTAATTTTTTTTTCTTAGAATTTCTTTTTCTATTTGTAGCAAATCTATCCAGAGCTGGCAAAAAACAGTGACTCTTAAGTTAATGTTAAAAAATACTTTCTTGAAAGAAAATGATTTTAAAAAAGGAAAAGAGTGATGTAAAGAGTGGATATTCTTTCATAAAGGAAAATTCTTCACATCCAGTAAATCTGTTACTGTAGCTCTGCTGTGGAGCTAGACAGAGCTAGGAGAGGTTCTTTTCCAGCCTGTTTTCCAGAGTTTACCATTGAGGGGCAAGGCCATGAGGGTGAACAAAACTATTTAGACCATGCTTTTGAAAATGAAAGAGCATGCTTCATTATTTCTTTCAATTCAAAGGAATTTTAAAAATCTGTTTTTTTTTTTATTTTTTAAATTTTATAATTAATTTAATTTTACACATCAGCCACTGATTCCCCTGTCCTTCCTCTTCCCACCTTCTCTACCCTCCTCCCAGTCCACCTCCCATTCCCACTTCCTGCAAGGCAAGGACTCCCCTGGGGAATCAGCTCAGCCTGATAGATTCAGTTGAGGCAGTGCAGTACCCTCCTCCCTTTACCTAGGCTGAGTAAAGTGTCCTAGCATAGGCCCTGGGTTCCCAAAAGCCAGCTCATGTACTAAGGACAGGTCCTGGTCCTACTCTCTGGGGGCCCCCCAAACAGTTCAAGCTAATCAACTGCTTCACTTATCCAGAGGGCCTGATCCAGTTCCATGAGGGCTCCTTAGCTGTTGGTTCATAATTCATGTGTTTCCACTAGTTTGGCTATTTGTCCCTGTGTGTTTTCCAATCATGGTCTCAATGTCTCTTGCTCATATAAATATGTCTACAAATCAATTAATGACTGAACTTTATAAAGTCTAACATTTCACATTCTCGAACTACTGTTTCAAAACAGATTAAGAGATAGGAGCAAAATCTGTTTTTAAATAGTAGTTGAGAATGTGAAATGTTAGACTTTAAAAAGTTTAGTCAGTAATTGATTTGTAGACATATTTTGTGCCTTTATATTTAAGTTTCTAGTGAACAAACCCTTGCATCTTTTAGGTCTTTATAATCCCAGTCTCAATCCCCCTGATTAAATTCAAATACTTCCTGACTGTTGCTCTCTGTCTTCATTAAACTTGTCTTGTTAAGGTTGAGCTCTGATCCCCTTCCTCTCCTGTGCTCGGTGAAGTAGAGAAGAGCCCCCCATGGACTATGAATGCTGGTTAATACCCATGCCATTTCCCCACAAGACAACCCTGGGCAAGAAATCAATGCAGGTGACGTCGTCAGCACTCTCCTGTGCTAGTCCACGACAGTTTGGTCACCTGCTTGAATTGATCCAGCTGACAATTTGTCACACAAAGTGTTAGTGTAGCATTTCCTCAGGAGCTTATGCAAATGACTTTGGATCTGGGAAGTTTCTTGGAAGGTGCCCTCAGTCATGTCCTGCTCTAATGGCCTCTATAACGTCTCATGAGTACAGAATTTTTCCAAAATTACAAGGGACTTTCAGCTGATTTCATTCTGTGCTAGAGAGAAATTTGAGGGGTTGGGGATTTAGCTCAGTGGTAGAGTGCTTGCCTAGCAAGTGCAAGGCCCTTGGTTTGATCTTCAGCTCAAAAAAAAAAGAAAGAAAGAAAGAAAGAAAGAAAGAAAGAAAGAAAGAAAGAAAGAAAGAAAGAAAGAAAGAAAGAAAGAAAAAAAGAAAGAAAAAGAGAGAAGTGGATAAGTAGGCCAGCAAATAGAAAACAGAATCCTATGGCTTCAGAGTCAGTTCCTGATACCTTTCTAAAATGTGACTATTCATAATTATCTATGAAACAATAGTGCATTTTCCATCTGTTTTGAAATGAATCTGGCTTTTACCAGTCTCACCATGTCATGACATATTCCCATTTAAGGTTAGTGTTTCCAATAGAGTGTGAAGGGACTCTGGTTGGCCCGGGCATGGTAAATACGGCTCTGGCAGGTCTTACCCTTCTTCCCATTCCCTATACCTCGCTAGAAACTACTAGATTGCATTCCTAAAGCTAGCTGCCAAGAACTATTCCCTTATTTTGCCATTTCTTCCCCCTGAGGCCGACTACCAAGGCTCAGCTATCAAGGTATTGAAGTTCAGCCATCGAACTCCCCCTTTGGCTCACCTAGTTAATATGTCCAATCAAAACTAAACACCTCATCCTAATATGGGTTTCCCCTTTTACTTCTATAAACTGCCATTGTCCTATGGTCCGAGTCTGTCTCTCTTCTGTCCAGAGGCAGTCTTTTGTCCCCTCCTGGACCCATTCCCCTCCTCCATCTCCCTTCTTCCCTCCCCCTTCTTCTTTGTCCACCATCTCTTGTCTTTGTTCTTATTCCCTGCCTTTTGTCATTCTGGGGCAAATAAATCACCATTGTGCTGAGAACTTAGTCTCGGGGGTCCTGAGCCAACACCCATCTCTTGCAGAGTTTAATATTACTATCTCCATCCATTTAAATACATACTCAATCTTTTCTGGGTTCATTTCTTTCTAGGGACCACACCTTAATTACATTCATTTCTAAGGCAACTTTAGCTCCAGGTGTATTCTCTACCCTGCAGCTCCAGGACACATAATGGGAAGTACACTTGTTCACCCTGTGTTTTTCAGATCAGCTATAGGCTCAGAGGCAATTCTTTTGCTTATAGTTGATAATTAAATCTGCCTCCATCCTCCAAAGCAAGGATTTAAATTTTTATTTGTAACTACCTTTAAAAAAAATTCTATTATCACTATGAAGATTTAAAAAACAAAACTAAAGGTTTATCAGTCCTCATGTCTGACAAAACTTTAGGCCACAGAAATTTCTGGTGGAATGAAATCTAATTGCCTCGTTTCCCTGTACTGCAGACTTGAGTAATTCCAGGCTTCTGTGGATAATGATTTTCAACTTCTATTCATGGTGTAGCAGTCATCTTAGACTCCTACAATGAAATAAAAGCATGCATCATTTGGTATCTCACAGATATTTACTTTTACTCAATTATGGACTCTCTCTTTCCCAAGATGTTGGCCCCCTTCTCCCTGTGTCCTCATATGGCCAAATCAAAAATATCTCTGGTTCCCCTTCCAGTGTTCTAACAACATGTTCTTTGACAAGACTAAACCTCATATGATTCTACTTAACCCTAATTATCTGAGTCTAGAGCACATGGGTGCCATGGCTTTATTTAATTTTTTTCATGTAATCTGTGATAAAGTCCTTGAAGTAAATGACCAGGTCTCAAAAGACCATGCCTCTTTTCATTTTCAGGCCTCTGCTTTGACCACATAATGAATCCAGGTGTTTGTTTTCTATTTGTTTGTTTGTTTGTTTTATTTTGTTATTTTTTATTTTACTAATATTTCTATAATTCTACTACTGTAGACCAGACTTTCATCTTTCAAAATCCCATATGGCACTGGACGTGACAATTTAGGAAAAATTGAATATATGCCATGAAATCTCCCACCTAAAGTGGTAGGTAGAGTCACATTGACAGACCACTGTCACAAGTCAAAATGTCTACAAACAACTGCTATAAAAACTGACAAATGTTTCCATTTGTGTGTGAGTGTGTGTGTGTGTGAGTGTGTGTGTGTGTAGCCATTTCATCCTGTATAACCACCCACTGTGGAGGAAAATTTCTGAATAGTGATTTATGAATGAATGATAAAATGTTTAAGAAAGTGGCTAGTGCTACTGGCAAAAGAGGTGAAAGGTTCTCTGCATGTTTCATAGATCACAGAGTTCATCACATCTGTGCTGTGAAAGAATACATGAAATTGCTTCACACTTTAAAAACAATGTGAAATAAGTAAACAGTTTCTTTTTTTAAATATTGTTGTGTATTTAGCCAATAAAAATCATTGACAATTTGTTGTATAATTTGAAAATTTAGTGTCCATGTGAATTTAGATACTATCACCATCATTAATTTAATTAATGAACCTATTATTTCAGAATGTTTAGTTTGCTATTACTGTTTATACTTAAGGTTTTAATTTGGCTTCTGCTATGAACACTTGTTGCTCACCATCTTAGAATTTTCAGGTATACTATAACATATCATTAGCCATAGTTTTTTTTTAAATTAGTTCTTAAAAATAAAATTAATTTACTTATTTTTAGTGTGTTCCATTTGAATAACAAACTGTGCTTACTATAACCTATAAAATCTGCCATTTTCTTTATTCTAAATTTTCTGTCCCTGACAGTCATTACATACTCCATGCTTCAATGATTTAAAGTATTTTGTATCTAATATATGCAAAATATCATTCAATGATTGGCTGCCTTTGTGCCTCTTTGTTTATTTAATTATCACAATGCCCTCTATGTTCATGCATCCATCAAAAATGGTAAGAATTCCTTCTTTTTAAAGGGTAAATTCTGTCCCATTGTTTGTATGTATATATTGCATCTATCTTCATTTATAAGGTACTCTTCTATTGAGAGGTACTTAGATTATTTCCATGTTGTAGCTATTATGGATAAGCTTATGAGAGCATGCCATTTATCTTTAAGGAGGTTCTTTTGTGCTTGAGCAAATGTATGTTTCTATTGTTGAATGGAAAATGTGATATGCCAGTTAGGCCCATTTGGTATTTAACACTGATCAAATTAGCTCTCAATTAAATTTCTGCCTGGATGGTTCAGTCATTGTTGTAAGTAGGTTGTTAAAACCCTCACAATCATAGAATTATCGATTGTGATATTGATGAGTGTTAATATTTACTTTATAGAATTAGGTAATGTGATAGGTGTTATATATATCAGAGTGATGTGCTCTTAGATTTATGTATTGCATGTTGATTTTCTACAAGAAACAGAGTTGCCACCTTGCTGAATTCCTAGATGGAAAGTTGGTCCTGTGAATCTAGAGAGTTTTTAGACTTTGAATCTACTTGTCTCTTTACCCCACACAGTTCCAGTATAGTGGTGGAGGTTAGGGACTGACTGGGTTGGTTCTTGTATAGTCTACATGATTACCTAGGGAAATTTGCCATCTGCATTAGGTGATATAAAGTTGCAAGTGAAAGGCTTGCACACTAGCTGTAACATTGTAACAGTCCTGAAGACCTTAGTAGGTCCCCAGACCTTAGCACAATTGGTACAATCATGGATCATGGAAGTACCATTGAGGTCTTGGAACCTAGTATACAAGCATCATCACCTGCCAAAACTAATACAAAGACCTAATCCATCAAAGTCCACAGTTCTGGGAAAGTCCCTAAATGTACTACCCTTGTTCTTTTTGGCTTTTATAGTTCCACTTTTGGGTAAATATTCTTGCTAAATGAGGTGTATCAACCCAGGATATATTTTTGTACTTAAAATCTAATCTTGAGAAAGATTTGGGACTGCACTTGGTCCCAAACACCAAGGGTAACTGCTAGCTGGTTAAAAAGGCTTTGTAGAGACTCTGTTAACACTGGGCAGTAGATCCTGCCATACCGGTTAGTGAATTGTTTCTTCTCTGTGCCAGTTGGACTGTTTCTGTGACTTTTCTCCAATAAAGATGGCTCCAGCAAGCCTGAGTGAGCATCTTGAGTGCTTGTTACCTTTATATTCATCAGGCTAAGAGACACATCATTACCAGTGGTATAGAGGACCTAAATGTCTGTCCTTTGTCACACCACCTCACCCAAAACACCACTTCCACCATCTGTAGCCACTGACCTTATTCTTATGTAAAGTATTCTCACATGGTGGTTTTATCCTGTCTGCCTGTATTGTTAACTAAAATGATGGTGAGTAAGTGAAATTATATATTTAGCAATATGGTTTTTGATGAACATTACTTTTAGAAGATTTTGCTGAACTGATGTTTATGACATTAGTTTATTGATTTCTACTAACCTATAATTTTTTAAATACCTTAGTACATGAACTTGTCTTTTCCATTGTCAATCATTTGTATTTATTTTTTCTGGTTTAACATTTTATTTTTAGTGCTAAGGCATTTTATAAGCCTGCTGTAAGTGTTCGGATATTAATGTATAAGATTTGGTGTTGCATATTTAGTTAGGAAAGGAATGTCTATGTCACAGAACCCATATCATTCTGTTTGTTAGTAAGGTCATGCCAAACTTAAATGAAACAAGAAGAAAAAACTAAGAATGGGTAGAAATTCCCAGAACTGATCCCACTCACTGTACTTTATGGTATCATACTCCTCAATTCTCCCCTCCCTGCTGACTGTGAGAGGCACATTTAGTTATAATTTTCCTCTTCCTGGGAACTGATGTGATGATGCAGCTTTTAACTCATCAGCCAGTGCTATAACTTTCTTTTGTGAATAACATTTCTGAAGCCTTTTGCCAGCTATTTATCTTGCCAATGAAAAAAACAATCCCCAAAATCACATTTGTTTGTATTTTAGAGGATTAATTTGTTTTATTTAAAGTAAAATCTCCCACTCTTTTTATGGACATATCTAGTAATATCAATTTTAATAACATTTTTAAAATTTTAATATTCAGGTCCATGTGATTTCTTTTCATACTATAGGTTATATTTTTCAGTCTTTGGTTACTTGAATACTTGGAAAAGTTTTGTGTCAACTGTAGTTTCATTTTGCTCAGGGTTGGCTGTTCTGTCATTTCTATAAATTTGTATCTTTGATCTGTGACCCGACTATAGTATTAGGAAATGGATATTTGGGGGATGTTGCCTATGAAGTTTGTTATATGGGATTAGAATTATATGCCTCATGAGGCTAATTAATTCCTACAAATTAAGCATGATGGTTTTGAGGGTTCTATCAATATCCAATGATCTCTAGGATTTTCTAGTATGAACATTATTTCTTATCTTTTGAATGGCCGGTATCACTCCCTGCAGTTTTGGATAGATTTTTCATGTCTTAAGTAATTTCCTCACAGACTCAATGAACAGATTGGCTTGACTATTCAAAAAGGATACCCTGGGATTTGGAGCAAAGCTCTTCGAGCTCCCCTTTTTCCCCTCCACCTCTCTCTAATTTCTACACTCTTCAATAATCTCATTTCTAGCTGCCTTCTCCTCTCCGTGTTCTCAGATGATCTCCCCATTTTCACAAGTTCAGTGGCTTTCACTTGGGCCCCCGTGTCCTGCAAGGAGACTTTTCATCAGGCTGTATGCAGGGGAAGTTATTCAACTCCTGTCTCTGCCTTTACCTTCTGATGTTTAGTATCATGGAGACTATGAATAATAATGTTTGGCCTTTGCTTTTGCTCCTTGGTATTTAGTGTATCTTGTCTTAAATAGAAATTATTAGTAACATTTATTGTGGTGTATGAACAGAATTTTCAATTTCTAAAAACTATTTATTTGTATTAACCAAATGTGTTAAATACATAAATTCCCTATGTTATTACAACTCAGTATAGTAATTATACTGAGTTATTGAGATATAATGTTAACAGGAGATGAATATTCCCATTGGTTTATGAAGAATAACTTTGCGAATCCAAAGAAAGAAAAGTTGAAAACTTTAAATATAATTATAAGCCAAATGCAGGCAAGAGGAATGAATACAATAATTAAGTCAAATTATTGGGTAGAACAAGAAACATTTCCCATATTTTATTGCTTTAATACAAGTATTGTAAAATCACACTGGTTCCTATGCCCTGCAGCAGACATTCTTTATCTGTACATAAAGCCACTGGTTTGTTGTAAATACAGTGACCTTTTGGTGATGATGACATTTTGTGCGTCTTAAGTCTCAAGAGCCATCCTTGTATTCAGAGACTTACTTCTATAGACTAGTGTCACTTTTGACCTGAGCTCTGTAAATCCCTCCTAGTCAAAGCCATTGAAAGCTTGTCAGTTATTTGGGACTTATGGTAACTGTGCCAAAAGTTATTTCATTTTTCTATTTGTGGTGAAATAGATACCATATTCTAGTCAATGAATAAAGCCGTGCTACTTAAAACCATCAAGTATTTACATAGCAACTCCTAAATCTAAAACTCTAAAATGTATTGCCCAATCATGTGGCAAAGGTTTTTCATTCTCTCTGTCTCTCTCTGTCTCTGTCTCTCTCTCTGTACATATATAGTTGTTATCTATATGTAAGTATATAGATAACAAATTTTATTTCTTATTTGGTATATGCTTATTTTGTATATACTTTCTACTTTCATTTTAAATTTGTTCTTATTTGTAAGTTTTTTCCTTTGGACATAGATTTAAGCAAGCATTAGAAATACCTTTCATCCTCACTAGTATCCTTTATGATCTTTGACAAAAAAAAGTACAGAAATATTTCTGTATCTGTCATTTCACAAAATAGAACACATGTGACAGGCTGTGTGTTCAAGAAAGGGGGTTTGCAATGATGTTCAAACACCAGACATCTTCCTTAACCTTTCTCTCTAGACAGCTGTATCTCCCCTGCTCTCTCACCCTAGGCTTGATCCAACAGACTTTCATGTCAAATCAGTACATTTTTGTGCTAAAAATAGTCTCATTTTTTCTTCCTGAGGCACATTATCTAAGAAGTACATTTTCTTCTCTTGTTTTTACAATAATCTTTCTTGTGCTTCCTTTCTGCTACTTAAGCTAACTAGGCCTTTCTTCTTAATTTGGGGAGAAAAATGGGCTTAGTGTTTTACATAAATTTCTTCAGTTGTAGCCCCACTAGTCTGTAGTACACCTTTAGAAACGGAATAAAAAAATCATCAGTGTAAAAATTTTATTACATTTGTTTTTTGACGATACACATATATGACACCTTCTGATTACTCCCTAACCTACCCTTCCTTCTCTGCTTCCCATCCCTTTCAAGTCACTTTCCTACCATTATCTTTCCAAGATTCATGACTTTTGCCTTTGTTTTGTGACACATTTAGTTATTCACTCAGGGACATCCCCATGACCACTGGTTTGGGCCTATCCATTGGATTCTGGTGTGGCCACTAATGGGTGACCACAACTAGAGGCAGTGATTCCCCTCTCTGAGTTTTTCAGTGGCAAATGTTTCAGTGGCTGAGGGTAGTACTCCTTTAGCCTCCTCTCAGTCTATGTCTGACTGTTGACAGGTTTATTCTTGTGCAGCATGGTGTAGCCATCTGCAGTCACTATCAGTTCATGATTACAAGGGCTTGGTCTTGCGCAGGAGATGAGGTTGCTAAGCCACTCTCTGTGTTTTACAGGTTTACATTCCTTTCATTGCCTCTTCTGTAGTGTTCTCTGAACTTTGGAGGGAATGTTATAAACGTTTCCTTTAGGAATAAGACCTCATCCATCGCTTAGTCTCAAAATCTTGTGCAGCTGTCAGTCTCTGCACTCAGTGATTTTCACTGGAAAGAAGCTGTTCTCATTAAGGCTTCCGGTAGTTTGTGAGTATGAACATAGATATTTAGAAGGCAGTTTGACACTATGCCAGTATAGCTGAAGGACAACAGTCAGTATTCTGTTAGGGACATGATCTCTGTTCCCCATGCATTCACATATGAGGTTTAGACCAGGTTTACAATAGAAGAAGACTTGAAAAGAATTTAAGGAATTCTGTTAATATATCGTTGAATTACATTTTTTAAATTTTAAAACAATAAATAATGTTAAATGACCTTAAAAATATTTAAAGTTGTGCTGGGTAGATAACTCATTGGGTAAAATGCTTACTAAGTAAACATGAGGAACTGTGCTTGGATCTATAACATTAACACAACAAACCAGACATAGTGGTGCTTGTGACTTCAATGCTGGGGACATGGAGACAGCAGGACCTCTGAGGATTGCTGGCCAAGAGATTACCTGAAAAAGCAAGTAATACATTCAGGAGAATCATAGTCTCAGAAATTAGGAATAGAGTCAATGAAGAAGATGCTTAAGTTTTACCTTTTCTCTACAAGCACATATATAGGTACACACAGACACAGACACACACACACACACACACACACACACACACACACACACACACAAAATTAAAGGCTAAGGAAGTTTCAATTTTTTTGTTTAGATGGAAATATTCTAGAAAATATAAAATAACATGAAATGAATAGAGAAAGGGTAGTTTATAATCATAGAATACATAGTGTAAAAGCACAAAATTATTTTTATTATTTAGGTATAAGACAAAAAGAAAATATGAAATACTAATGTAGTTTTTAAGCATCCAGAGTAATAACAGTGGTTTATTATTTTAGAGTCTCTTTGCATGAACTTTCACTTGATCTTAAGTTGCTTCCATTATAATTTTGTACTTGTCATCTCATAAATAAAAAGTAAATAAAAAACATTAATTGATTATGATGGTTCATGCCTATAATCCTATTTTGATTTTACTATTTTATCCTCTTGTGTGTGTGTGTGTGTGTGTGTGTGTGTGTGTGTGTGTGTGTGTGATGTATGGTGTGTGTATGTTTGTGAGCATCTATTTGCCAATTCATGCTCATATGGAGGCCATAGATTGAGGTTTAGTGTGCTCTTCTATCACTTTCTCCTTCACTTTTTGAGACAACATCTCTGAACCTGACCCTTACCAGTTGGCTGACTAGACTGACCAGCCAGTTACAAGAATCTTTTAATGTCCACTTTCCAACGTTGGGGTTATAAGCATGCTTTTTGCCTAACTCTTTTCAAGGAGTCCAACTACATATTCCATGCTTGTGAAGCAAACAATTTACCTCCTGAGTATCTACTTGGCTCCTAGAGATATATTATTTTACTTAAGTCATTTAAATTTTATTATAAATTTAAATACTGTCTTAAGAAAATGTGAATTCCTAAAGTACAAACAGGAGTAACTATTACATATTACTATTTTTTTTTAATTTTTGCAGACCTGAGGATTAAAGACAGAGCCTCACATGTCAAAATTAAACTACTATGCTAAGGAATAATCCTCTTGTACACTGTGAAGAATTGTCACTCAATTTGTTTTAATAAAATGCTGACTGACCAGTATCCAGGCAGGAAGTATAGGTGGGATGACCAAACTAAGGATGCTGAGAGGAAGAAGGGTGGAGTCAGGAGTCACCAGCCAGAAGCAAAGGATGAGAATGCCACACTGAGATAAGAATTATGGGTTAATTTAAGTGTAAGAGCTAGTTAGTAGTAAGCTTGTGCTATAGGCCAAGCATTTATAAGTAATATTGTTGTGCCAGATCGCGACTCCCAGAGAGACCACCAAAAAGAAGCATGCTGGAATATAAAAGCAAGGTTTAATTTGGGATATCCAGAAGTAATAGAAGCCTAGGCAGGGACTTTGTCCAATACATCCAACACAGTGGAAGCTGGAGGAAATGCCCACCTTTGTGCAAGCTCAGTTTTTAAAGGAAAAAAATCACAAGGTTACATCATTTAGGAGTGCTAGTACGGGTATAATTCTGATTGGCTCACTTCTAGGGACTTCGTAGAAATTATGGCTTAATCTTTACTTCTCAGGTGGGGGCATTTTTATGGTCAGTTACCCTGGAAACCAGGGTTGGAACATTCTTTGGTCAAACAGTTTCCCTAGGGAGGCAGGGAGAGGACATTCCATAGTCTGGCAGTCTTTACCTTGTGACTCTATACTTTTACACTTCCTGGTTTCTGGAATCTGGACTGACTGGTTTCAGTAACTCATGGCCTGTACCTAAAAGGTGAAATCTTAGGCCTTAGTTTTAGGGTGAAAGCATTTTGGTCTTATTTCCTTTTTTTTTTTTTTTTTTTTTTTTTTTTCGGAACTGAGGACCGAACCCAGGGCCTTGCGCTTGCTAGGCAAGCGCTCTACCACTGAGCTAAATCCCCAACCCTTGGTCTTATTTCTAAGGTGGCTCATTTTGGTCTCACAACATTAAGCCTCTGAGTCAATTATTTGGCAACCAACTGCTGGGTTTCTAGGAACAGGCAGGTGGGAGAGAAACTTCTGCCTACACAGGTGTTCTGCCATTGAGTTACATCCCAGAAAAAAAATTCTCTTATGAGTGTGGTATTGATGTAAGTTCTTTGTAGAAATTTGATATAGTTGTTCACTCTGCAGTCTCATAAAGAATTTATTATTCATGTATGGCAATATTTTATTTGTGCTGAAATGTGATTTTATTTGTATGTTAATAAATAAAGTTGCATGGGGGTTAGAGCTAAGAGCATCCATTAACGTAAGACTGGTAGTGGTAGCCCTTTATCTGATCACATGGCAGGCAAAGTCTGCCTGGTGTGTGTGTGTGTGTGTGTGTGTGTGTGTGTGTGTGTGTGTTCAAGGACACAGCCAGCATGGTGACACACACCTTTAATCCCAGTACCAACTATAGAGAACTGGAGATCTGTATAGACAGGCAGTGAGGAGGAAGTTATGTGCTTGGGTTTAGAACCAATGAGAAGGCAGATCAAAAAGGCAATAAAAAGACAGGACACAGGAAGAAGGTCTCTTTCAAGGGAAGGATGACAGCGAGTGGTAAGATAAGGTAGTCTTAGCACTTGCCTACTGCTCTCATCTCTGGGCTTTTTACACTTATTTTGGCTCTGTTTCTTATTTAATAAGACCATTTAGAATTTCATCTATATTCCTGTATGCTACCATTTAGGCATATCCAGACTCTTGAAGACTTGCATACACTCTTAAAAGTCACAGGCTTGCCTAAATTATGTGGTAAGACATTCTTAGTACTCCAAGACTTTTCTATCAATATGTTAAGACATAATAAATTCTAAGTGCAGTGATGACTTTTGAGCTCTTATATTTGGGCTTTGATTACAGTACAGAAATAAAAATAACAACTAATTGAAAGTAATCTACTCATGGACTCATTTGAATGTCTGTAGTAGGAAACAGAAGAACAAGTAGTTGCAGGGAAATAGAATGGTGAAGAAATGAGCCATAAGGTAAGCAGTTTTCTAGGATTTTGCTGTGCTGTGTATAGTGTAAAAAATCTAAGCTCTTATCAACACAGTCTCTTCAGTGAAATTTTCAGTTCTTAATGGAGTTACATTCACTTTTTAACAACTGAAATTTAGTGAGTTTTCATTCTGAGCCAAAAGCAAGATCCTATTGGTTCTCCCATGTTCCTATCAGGATTATTTTCCCCCTGT
Organism: Onychomys torridus; assembly: GCF_903995425.1. Taxonomy (NCBI): domain Eukaryota; kingdom Metazoa; phylum Chordata; class Mammalia; order Rodentia; family Cricetidae; genus Onychomys; species Onychomys torridus. The sequence goes on from NC_050448.1 coordinate 51,152,003, forward strand.
TTATTTCAGAAAACAGATTGTAAGCTTTAATCATTTCTTCAAGGTGAGCGGAAGAATGTGGTAGAGGCCCTGTGGCTCTGGAGATGACATTCTTGATTGACAGATGTGCTGCTATTGGTTATTCTGAGAACAAGGTCTCCTTATGTGATCTCATGTAGTCTCTTAGGGACCCTTTCAAAGATGATCAACCAGCAGCACAAAATGACTGAGTCAATATAAGAAAGAGTCCAAAATTAATTATATTTATTTAATTTTTAAAATATCTGAGCTTAGTATTCACATTTTAGTTCCATGTTAATGGGGCATCTCTTAGGTGATACCATGATTTTGATCTGACTGTTCTATTCTGGCTTATTTTATATATTTAATTTATTCTCTAACACAGTCTCAGTGTAAGATTCCTTAGAGGATTTACATTACCTTTCCTTTTGCTCTACAATAAAACAAACTGATGCAAACCCCAGATGTTTACTGGCTTTGGTGCTTGGGAGAAGGTCAAACCATGAAATCTAGGTGAGTACTTATGGCAGTCTTCACTAGATAGATATCCTTCTCAGCACCAAGAAGGACAACTCAGCCTCCTTTTCCTAGTTCATGCTGGACATAGTTGAGAATTTCAACAACAAGCTGAATCCAGGAGCACTATGATGTTCTGAGCTTAAAGATGAGATTGTGGAATAACCTAGTCAGACAAAAGACATCAAAACAATAATTATGAAGAAAAATACAGACTATAAAACCCATTGAACAGCATGAAATGAGACAATTTTGTACTTAGAGTGTTCCAGAAGGAGAAGAGAATCACAGGAAACATAATCAATGAAGTAATTGCTGAAAATCTCCTATATCTTAGTAAAGAAATAGACATTCATGCCCAGAATATTCAATGACTATTAATAGAGTCAGGCAAATAAGACACTCTTGGCAGCATTTAACACTCAGGTTGTCAAAAGCAAAAGTCAAAATGAAAATTGTGGCAAAAAAGGACAGACATGTGTAAGGAAATACTTCAAATGAACAACAACCAGCAGACTTTTAAGCAGAAACTTTAAAAGTCAGAAAGGAAAAGTCTTCAGTAGTATGTATCCCTCCCTGTATTTCCTCCTCTACCCTGCTTTCCTCTACCTTGATTTAACTTTCCCTGTTTTGTTTTCCCTTTTAATGTTTTTATTAAGAAATAAATATTTTTCATAAATTATATTCTGATCCCTCAATCTCCTTTCCAACTCTTTCCCAATCCTCACCAACTCAAGTCCATATCCTTCTCTCTCTCTCTCTCTCTCTGTCACACACACACACACACACACACACACACACACACACACAGAGGCAATAAATCAAAAAATTAAAAAAAGGAAAATGTCAGAAGTACACACACACACACACACACACACACACACACACACACACACACAGAAAGAATATTTCTTTTTCACTTCCCTGAAAACTCATAGCACCTGTCTAATTTCCTGACCTTGTAATATGTTACTATTCTTGGAATTAGGAGCCTCAAATATCTGAAAACCCAAAGATTCAGTTCTTAACACAGTGAGAGAAAATGCCCAATGTTTGTCAACCTGTAAGCCTTTCAATCTACAGTAACTGTCCTGGTTAGACATCACATAACAGTAACACAAATATCTATCGGTTTCTGGTGGTATGGAAAGAGAGCTTCACGAGATAAAACTCATAGCTAGAACTATGTTACCAGGAACAAAACTTGTGTCAAGACAGATCATAGACCCTAGAGGAGAACCTGCCACTATTATCCTGCCAAATAAATAGAGCTGTAAACTGATTCCTAATGATTATTTTTATATTCACAGATTATAACTCCATATTATGAAAACTCATTATGTAATACAATAATAAAAAGGAAAATTGTCTTTGACAACTTTTGTTTTAATTTTGCTATAATATTTTTGTACTATAGAAAATAATTTGTGAAATTTAAAGACAGTCTACCTCAAGGTTATGTAATAAAGAGAATATGAAAGTCTTTTTAAAATTCTAGCATTTATAATTCTTCCTTTACAGTCTTAAACACGATTCTAATTTACCCTTGTCACAGATAACTTGGTATTTAATAGATGCATAAACATAGAACACATAAGCTATGTAAATTAAACATCAGCATAGTTGTTAAATTATATATTATGGTATTTAATTCTGTGTAGGTAGTTCCTCTTTATTTTTATTTTTTGAGATTATAATACATTTATAGCATTTCTTTCTTCCCGTTCCTCCCTCCAAACCCTTCCATTTACTCCATCCCACTCTTCTTCAAATTCATGACCTATTTCTTCACTAATTGCTATTGGATGCATTTGTGTATGTGAAAATGTGTGTATATTCCCAAATATAACATTTCATTTTATATAAAGTTACATGCATGTGTGTTGTCAAGGCTGACTCTGACTCTGGGCAACTAATTGGTGTATTCTTCCCTGGGGAAGACCCCCTTTCCCACCAGGGGCTTTCCTCAGTTCCCTGTAATTCTTATGTGTAGGGTTGAAGCTTGTGGGAATTTTCCTGTATGGTTTTGAATGTCCACTGGTGTTGTCCTCTTTCAGCTCATGTTTGGGAAGGCATGTTGGTGAAATTTTATAGGCATAGCTTCTCACATTAACAGAATAATTCCCAGAGCATATTCCATGATCCTCTGGCTCTTACAATCTTTTTTCACCCTCTGCCATAGTGTTCTTGAGTCTAGATATGGGAATGTTTTATAATTGTATCCCTTAGGACTGGGCTTCACAAATGTGCATTTTGATTGGTTGTAGTTTCCTGTGCAGTTACTTTAGCTAGTTAAAGTAGAGATGAATAACCCGAATTTTCAGGGGCTAATTATAACACAAAGTTTACTTTGTGCTTGAAACTAATGTCTAGGAAAACTAATGGCCAATTTTCTGACAGGATATTTTGAAATTGAGTCTTCTGGAGTCACTGCAGGAGAAAAGGAGAAGCTGTGAAGTCCCTAGTGGTTAACAATTGTAGTCAGAAGGTAATGTACATAGTTCCTACCTCCCAGTCATCAGCCAGAATTAGCTACCTGGCCTTCAGTCAGTCACTTCAGGGAGAAGAGGAAGAATATTGTGAAGTATGTAGGTTTACACAAACAATCAAACAGCTAACAAACAAAGGCTAGAGATATAGATCAGTAGTGTGGCAATTGCAAAGTGTGGGGGGGCACTGCTTTTCATTCCCAGAACTTGCCTACATGTCTGTCTCTCCCTTTGTCTCTGTTTCTGTCTCTAACACTTTAACATGCACTAAGAGACACAGGCACATAGATATACAGACAGACAGACAGACAGACAGACAGACGTGCACACACACACACACACACACACACATGCTTACACAAAAAAATTATATTACTCAACCCCTCCCCAGCTCCAAATATTCCTAACTTTGGGACAGAAGGCAGTAAGATCACTTTTTATTATTGTAATATTACCCTTAAAATGAATACTTATTGGATTATTTTCTTTCTTTCTTTTGACGTTACTCACAATGGACAATTTTGGTAAAAATTACAGTGAAAATTAAGATTAGTTTGAATCCTGATTTGGGTACAGAAAGCCTTGTTTTAACTGACTGAAGAGATAAAGGAGGAGAGGAGGGCTTATTTACTTATACTGTGGTTGTGTGTGTGTGTGTGTGTGTGTGTATAGTTTTGTTTTTAACTTTACCTTGTTACATGTGGTTAAATCTGAAGACACCAAGCATGCTAAGAGTTCTATACATACATACCCAAATGAATACATGTACATGAATTGTAAGCTCCTATATTTTAAATATATGCATGTTTTAAAGAAAATGATAACACAGAATGATATAAATAAAAATATATCTACTAACACTTTTCTTGGCCTTAAGACTTTCATGGTCATCACCTCCTTGTGTTCAGGATTCATTCTGTGCCATCATAGCTCTGGAGAACATAAAAATAAACTGTAGAATATTGTTTTTTTTTATTTCTTTCTTTAAACATTTCAAAATATCTTCAATATTTTCAACTCTTTGTACATACACATACAATTTTGAGTCACTTCTCCTTAATGTGATCCTTTATATCTCAAGAATTCAACTTCTTTCATAATTTCAGAAAATATGCTCATGATTTTTCTTCTTTTCCTGCACATTTCTATTCTTTTTTTTCTTTGTTGTCATTTGTTGACTTTAATATGGGTCATCTTTTTTGTTGCATTTCTAGTAATTCTGAAATATGTAATAATACTTCTATGCCCCTTTAAATTTGTAGATACATAGGCAGCTTGTATCTAAGTAATTGATTTATTTTCTTGGTCGTTTAGTGAAAGTGCTAGGTAAACAAAACATATAGCCAAACAATTTATCTTTACAATATTTTCTCAGAGCCTGAAAAACCCAACAGAAGTAATTTTCTTTAGGAGGGGGCTGCACAGTGGAAGTGATCTTAGTCCATCGTCACATCTAATTAATAATTTGACTTGATGTGTAATTCTAGATAAATGTTAATTGTCCTAACAATGCTGAAGGATTTGATTTGTTGTTATTGTTGTTGCTGTTATCTTCCAGTCTTGTTCTTGACAAGTCTGTCATAATTCTGTCTAAAGAGTGTTTCATATTATCCCTAGAAGATTCTGTAGTTGTTTATTTCATGGCCTCTTTCAGGATAATAAATAACCATTTTGTCCCTTTTTATTTATTTTGATAGGAAATGAATGATCCTTTATAACTCAGAAGCTTATGTCTATCAGTTCTCAGGGCAGTTAACTATAATTACAGATTGCTTCTGGTATAATGCACATCTTGGGTACTCCCATCACTTGTGGTTGAAACTTTGTAACTAGTTCTTTAATAATTTGATTCTTTTGAAAATCCTATTTTTCATCCTATTTTGCAAAAAAAAAAGGCTTCCACTTTGTTTCTTCTTTACTGTTAATTTCTCATAGCTTTGTGTTGTTTATTTCGTTTTATGGTATGTGGTGCTTTCATACAGATTTATAATTTTGTATTATTTATAGAAAAAAGCAGGTTTGTTTTTACAATTACTGTTTTCTTATTTGAAAATGCCATACATGTATAAAAATATCTTGGTCATATCTATCCCTGAGTCCTTCCTTGCCACTCTCCTGCCCCCAACATATCTCCCATGCCCTCCCAACTGCATATCTTTAAGCACACGAAGTCCAGTTAGTGCTGCCCACATGCATATGTGTGTAGGGTTGCCATTAAAGTAAGAGGAACCTATCTATAGTTCCTTTAAAAACCAGTGATGGCCTCCCTGCTTAAAAAAGAAGCAACTCTCCTTCCAGCAGCAGACACCAACTGCCATTCACTTCTCAGGAGTGAGACAGCAAGAGACCCTCCCCATCCATGTTATAATAATTAATTCTTGCTCTAGGGGAGCTCCTATACAGCTTATGGTTGCTACGAGTTTCTGTGTGCACCTGCCATCTACAGTCAGCAGTCCTCTAGATCCTGTACCACTATATAATACTTTTTGCCTCCATTTTCATGAGATTTCCTGAACTGTGGGAGATAGGATTAGATATTCAGATACCCCAACTATGCCAGAGCACACGCAGCTATTTTTTTAAAAAATTTTCAGTGGTTTGAACATGTCTACATTAAACATTATCTTTGCCATAAAACAGTTCTCTGACTAACACTGAGCATAGCACAAATCTGCCTATATAAACATAAATATTTAGAAAGCATTTTTGAAAACCTGATAATTTAAGAAGAAGAACATTATTAAGCTCTCTCTTAGGGTCTATGGCTTTCCTAGTCATGTGTTTTGACCATGTATACAGTTTTAGATTTGAATTCCCTCCTGGGAATCTCATCTCAAATCCAATCAAGATAGTATTTAATTACTCCCATAACTATTCATGCCACAATTGCACCAGCAGTCACATTTTGCCGGGCAGGACACAGGGCTCAGTTTAGGTTAAGACCATTGATGTCTTTTCTCTCCTAACATTATGAATTGTACTTTTGAGAACTATGAAAGCAAGAAGAGACTTCCCTGGTCAGTTCAAAGATTGATTTCTATATATAAGAAATTGAAGTGTGTGTGTGTGTGTGTGTGTGTGTGTGTGTGTGTGTGTGTAAGTAATAGTAACTCACCATTTTTTATAGGGGGCAACAAAGAGGAATAACAATAGGCTATCTTGTTTCAAGATGCCACTGGGGCATCCCTAACAAATAGCTCATAGGAAGGTAACCTGTGCATGGCACTGAGGATTTTATTGAATAATCTATGTATTCTCGGATAAAAGTCACGAAAAGGCTAAGGATAGAAGTAGCATGCCTCAAAATAATGAAGGTATATATTCTAATATAATGCAAATTTAGAACAATTCAATGAGTTCCTACTGAGATCCAGAAGAAGGCTGGGTGTCCATTCTCTCCATTTCAATTCTTTACAGTCCTTGAATTCTCAACTATAGCAAAACATCAAAAGAATGTAATATAAATAGGAAATAAATAAATCAAAAGTTCCTTACTTGCAAATGATTTGATCAACTCCTAAATCTGATAAGCAGATTCAGCAGAGTAGAATAACACAAAAATCAGTAGTACCCATATATACCAATGCCATGAATAATGAAAAAGAAATCCTGGGAAAGGATTCCTTCAGTTTCAGTTAGCCACAAAACAAACAGACAAGAAAAACCTGGGCATAAACTTAACCAAGAGACAAACAAACAAACAACAGCAACAAAAACAACCCTCTATAATGAAACTCTTAAAAGAGGAAGTAAAGAGAACACCAAAAGATGGAAAGGTCCCCCAGGTTCATGCATTGGAAGGATTAATATGAAAAGGGCAATATTACCAAAAGCACTCTACAGACTCATTTTTTTTTATTTTAAAAATGTATCTATTTTAGAATTGAAGTTAAAATTAATGGCAATAACAAATAGTCACTATCAACTCTAGGAAAACAGAAAAGTAAAGTTTCCATAGAAATGGAATGTTTATAAATACCATTAAGTTTCTTACAGTCAAAATTCAAATTATGCTAAAAGTCAACCAAGTATCTAGGTATAAAAGAGGAATATCTACAAAAGCACAATATTCATGCCTTCAAATGTCTTCATTTTTTTTATTATTATTATGTGTTTTAATTTTATACATCAGCCATGGGTTCCCCTGTCGTCCCCTCTCCCGCCCCCGCCCTCACATTTCCCCCAGCCCCTCCCCTCCATTCCCATGTCCTCCAGGACCAAGACACCCCTGGAGATTCATTTAAACCTGGTGGATTCAGTACAGGCAGGTCGTGTCACCTCCTTCCAGACTGAGCAGTGTCCCTGTGTAAGCCCAAGGTTTCAAACAGACAGCTCATGCACCAAGGACAGGTCCTGGTCCCACAGTCTGGGTGCCTCCCAAACAGATCAAGCCATTCAATTGTCTCACTTTTCCAGAGGGCCTCCTCCAGCTGGGGGCTTCAGAGCCATTGGTTCATAATTCATGTGCTTCCATTCGATTGGCTATTTGTCCCTGTGCTTTTTGCAATTTTGGATTCAACAATTCACACTCTTGCAGTACCTCCTCCTTCTCGACAGTTGGACACCTGGAGCTCCACCTGGGGCCTGGCTGAGGATCTCTGCATCCACTACCATCAGTTATTGGATGAGAGTTCCAAGACGACTGCTAGGGTGTTTAGTCATCTGATCACCTGACTAGGTCAGATCAGGCCCTCCCTCGACCACTGCCAGCAGTCTACAGAGGATATATCATTGTTGATTTCTGGGGACCTCTCGAGCACTCTGTCTATTCCTGTTCTCATGTGGCTCATTTTAATCCCAATCAAATACTGTTTTTCTCAACTCATAAACTCTTCTTTCTTCAAGTGGTGATTAAGTATTGTCTTTGCGGATTTGGCTGTTGTTTCTTTTATGCTGAAGGCTCAGTGTTTGTAATTTCATAGTAAATATTGGAAATGGAAATTCATTAGAGGAAAGTGTCTGAAAGGAAGGCTAGGTAAGTATGAATTTCATGCTAGGACACATTGTCTGTAGAATTTAATTAGGAAATGTCTGCATTTGGTTTGCATTCCAGGGGTGACAACAGTCTTTAAAGGAGATACTTCCAGTTTTGGGGTTTTGTGTTGTTGTTATTGTTTGGTTTTGTTTGTTTGTTTTGTTTTTTTTTTGTTTGTTTGTTTTGTTTTTCAAGACAGGGTTTCTCTGTGTAGCTTTGCGCCTTTCCTGGAACTCACTTGGTAGCCCAGGCTGGCCTCAAACTCACAGAGATCAGCCTGGCTCTGCCTCCGAGTGTTGGGATTACATGTGTGTGCCACCATCGCCCTGCTCCACTTTTAAATCTGGAAATCAAGAGTCCAAGAGGAAGGACCCGAGGTGGAAAGTATAGATCAGATCTTAATGTCAGCTATGCCAATAGATATTACTTCATTGTAATTTTTTCCCAAACATATGTGATGCTTTTGTTGTGTCTATAACACCCAAACTCTGGTAGAATACAGGAAGATACACTTCTTGTGCAGAAAAGGGAAGGTTGTCATAAGCTTCTGCACTATACCAGTTAAGCTCACTTTGACCCTTGGTTTAGAGAACTACCAGCTGGATATCTAAGAAGCCTTGACTCTGTAGTATATGCAAGCTTGTGACTTTCCTAACACTTTAGTGTTAAGAACAAACATTAGGGTAGAACTTCCTTGGGTATCCTCAACCCCAAATCCTGCTTCAGTTTCCTTGCTTCTCAAATTATTCCATGGTTCTCCCTCATGTTTTCTCGATTCTTTTATTGCTTTGTGCCTAAAAAAAAAAAAAAAAAAAAAAAAAAGCAAGATAGAAACATATTTGCTGTCATTTTAGCAAGACTTTTCTGGTGGAACAAAGTTTAATGTGTGTCTTTCTTCTGTTTTTCTGTTACGGGAAGACTTCTTTTAAACTTTTAATAGAATTTATTATTCTTGTATATTTTAAATGTTCAATATTTTACTATCACTGTTATATATAAAATAGGAAAAATTGAAAAATATAATATAAGATGTTAAAGATAAGCAAGTAGATTATCTAGGTAATAGAAGAAGGAATTATTATTATTGTTATTATTAAAATGTCAAAACCAGAATTGTGTGACCAAGAGTAGCAATGGTCATACTTACTTTAATCCTTAGGATTCCATATTTATAATTTAACTTAAATGAAAAATCCTCATAATATTTCAAAATAGAATAATTTTATTAACCATTTTTAATTTTTATTCCATAATTTCATAAAATGTGTTTTGATCAAGTCCGCCCCCATTCTTTCCCTCATAATAAACTCATAGTGGGGAAGCAGTCAACATAAAAAAATCCTTATTAAATCTTTGTTTACCAGCATGCATTATTTATTTATTCATTCATTCTTTCATTTATTTATTTATTTATTTATTTATTTATTTATTTATTTATTTATTTATTTATTGTTTTTTGAGACAGGGTTTCTCTGTGTAGCTTTGTGCCTTTCCTGGAACTCACTTGGTAGCCCAGGCTGGCCTTGAACTCACAGAGATCCACCTGCCTCTGCTTCCCAAGTGCTGGGATTACAGGCATGAGCCACCACCGCCTGGCCCAGCATGTAATATTTAATGAAACTCATGATAAATTAGAATGAAATTCACTAGATTTAGTCACAGAATAATTAATGAATAAATGTTTGCTGTCTATGAAACTTTAGCTCGTAAACCTACAATAAAGTCTTTTCTAGATTTCCCACACTTTTTTATGAAATTTAGTCCTTGAGCAGGCAAGTTAACTGACTCAGAAGCCCAAGGCCTGAGGTGTGTGTTGTGGTCATTGATCTTCCAGTTTCCTAGCCTGCTGTAGCCTCCATTGCCTTCAAAGCCTTGGTAGCCCAGCTGGCTTTGAACTCACAGAAGAAAAATCTTTTTAAACTTCTTGGTCTATAATAAATACTCATTAAGACTCACTAATAAATATTATATTGTTTTAATACTAGTAATTGATAATGTTTGTGTTATTCATGGATTTGAAAAGATAATATTATCTGCTGTCCAACACAAGATATTTTTGATGCTTTACATGAATCTAACATAATTGTCAGCAACAGTAATGGACTTAACTGTGAATGATGAAATACTAGTATACCCTTTACATCTCAGCAGAATATTATCCATCATTTTCAGTTTGTATTGGCAGGCTTATTTAGTTTTATCCAGTCCTTTACTTATGGCTCAGAATAGTGTTTTACCTAAAAAACAAGATTTCGTTATTGTGAATTTCACATTTATTTTCTCCTCAACATTCTTTTGAAACAGCCATTTTTAAATGGCTCATAGATATTTATTTACAAATCATTTAAAGTTCAGTCTGATTTTCAAGCTTCTCCATCATTTGATCTCACCAAATTTTCATGTTGTTTTGGTTTTCTTTTGTCAGTGTCTGCCCTCTGTAACACCCACAGCAAGAGGCTTAGTCTTGCTTAACTTTCTAACCACTCATGTTAACATGGCAAAACACCATTACTCAGGGTATCAGATAAGTCAGCCACTGCAAGAAAGAGATCCAACAGCCATGTGACATTGTAATATCAATTTCTCCAAGTAATTATCATCTAGTATTGTGTCTGGAAGACCACTGGTATTTTTTTTTTTAATAGAAACACCTTTCATGAATTGGAAAATGTTTTGTTGCAAATTTACATAAATTGAAGGTATAAAATTCTTCATATTAAATAAATATTCCCATTTTGAAAAAAGGTTACCCTTTTATGTGTACATTTGAATTAAAGTACCTACCCCTTAAAATATAGACAAGCATGACTATTATTATTACTTTATTCTCTTAACTATATTTTCCTAAATTTACTAATTCCATTGATCTGAAATTTATCAAATGTATCACATATTCATGCATGAAAGAACATTAAATTCCTATGTAACCTGTCTATGTCAAAATTAACATAATACATTTTATAAGTTTAATTCATTAAAATTCAGTTTACTATAAACTCACTTTTAAAGAGATCAGACTTCATTTTCAATATACTTATTATTAATCACTATTATAGTAATATAAATATATGCTACAATTAAATTTATAACTTCATAATCAAAGCAAAGTTAGAATTTTTTTGTTAGCAAAGACACTGAAATTAGTTTTCATTTAGATTACCTATACTTGAATATGATCATTGAAATGAGACATATTGACTTACTTTTAATTGATTTGTGGATACAAGTTTAAAATTACTGAAATATTAAAAATATTTCATATAGTTAGTTGAAAGAAAGCAAAGATATTTTTCTATTGTAATATTGGAGAACTTTTTGTTTCTGTCAGTTTTTGGGTTTATATGATAAAAGCCAGTTTGTGACATATCATCAAAGTATAGATCTGTTTATCACTATAAAACTCAGTTTTAATTAATTAATTTGAAACCTATTAAATACTTAAAAATAAAAAATTCAGAGCTTTAATTAAATATTTAGAAGTAGTGAAATGTATTTTAATGTTATTATTGTGTAATATGTACTTTTAGGTAAATAACAATATATAGAAGATGAGAATTTCATATTGAGCACAAGTATGTTTAAAAAAGGCCTTGATAGGCTTTGAAATATAATTTTGATTCTTTTATACTCAGATTTGATTCATTGTATCTGTTGAATAATTTTGATCCCTAGATGTTTCTTTTTGAAGATGAAGTAGACCTTTCTCTTCAAAGTATTTGATGTTTAGAAACAAAACACTTGGGGCGATGCATTGTTATTATGGCATTTGCCTTAAAAGTAGCATTTGTGAGAATACTGCTACTTCCTCTCACATGATTTGTTGAAATATTAATTTCTATTTCACAAGAAGTCTTGGAAAATAATATTCAAGTCCTTTGCATTTGCAGGCACCATGCATTCAACCTATCTAGACTCTCAGAGCATACTAGTTTCATTTTATTACATCAGTATCTTTTTTTTTATTGTATCATCTTATTTTATTTTATTTTATTTGTGTTTTAATTTTACACATCAGGCATGGGTTCCCCTGTCCTCCTCCCTCCCGCCCCCACCCCCACCTTCCCCCTATCCCCTCCCCTACATTCCCATCTCCTCCAGGGCCAAGACTCCCCTGGGGATTCATTTAAATCTGGTGGATTCAATACAGACAGGTCCAGTCCCCTCCTTCCAGGCTGAGCAAAGTGTCCATGTGTAAGCCCAAGGTTCCAAACAGGCAGCTCATGCTCTAAGGAGGTACAGGGACAAATAGCCAAACGAATGGAAGCACATGAATTATGAACCAAAGGCTGTGGAGCCCCCAGCTGGATCAGGCCCTCTGGATAAGTGAGGCAATTGAATAGCTTGAACTGTTTGGGAGGCATCCAGTCTGTGGGACTGGGACCTGTCCATCAGTATCTTTCTGCCATCTGAGAGCTGTTGTTGCAGACACTAAACCATCTTAAATTGCTCCTGTTTATACATTCTATTTCTGCAGACTTCTCTATTCTGAAATCTACTTATTATTATTGTGCTTTTATTTATTATTTTTATAATGACAATATTATTTCCTAATATATAATAATATATGATAATAGTATTTCCTAATAATTCTTCTTAAGCCCCTATTATCAATATTATGCTTATTTTCAATACCTCATTTCAATTTAACACAGCCCACTTACTTTATTTGCTTATATCCTTCTATTGATTATTTTCTTTCTTCTTCTTCTTCTTCTTCTTCTTCTTCTTTTTTTTTTTTTTTTTTTTTTGGTTTTTTGAGACAGGGTTTCTCTGTGTAGCTTTGTGCCTTTCCTGAAACTTACTCTGTAGCCCCGGCTGGCCTGGAACTCATAGAGACCCGCCTGCCTCTGCTTCCTGAGTGCTGGGATTAAAGGTGTGTACAACCACCGCCTGGTGATTATTTTCTTTTCCTCAAGTTCTTCCTGATAATTCATTTCTTCTTCTCAAATAACATAAAGCACACACAATATATGAACAGCAATAAATATCTCTTCTTTTATTGTTCCCGGCCTCACAAATGCTAAAGGAGCAGAAATTATACATTAAATGAGAAAATGTAACTTATTGCTTGCTTGAGGAAATGATTTCAATGGCTAAATCTTTAATTTTTTTTCTGGTAGTATGTAAATGCCATACAAACGTTATAGTGAAGCCAGACTGTGGTGGCGCATGCCTTTAATCCCAGCACTGGGGGGAGGGGAGGGAGTACATAGCCAGGCAGATCTCTGTGAGTTCAAGGCCAGCCTGGTCTACAGATTGAGACCCAGGAGAGGCACCAAAACTACAAAGAGAAACCCTCTCTCAAAAAACAAAACAAAACAAAAAAGTTATAGTGAACAACCACTGTTTATTTAGCAAACAATAATAATTACAAATGAAAATCTCTTCAAAGTTTCAAAGAAGATGGCTTGTGGCTAGGTTGTTTCTACAAATTATTTGTTACAGTATAATGAACTTATCTACTGTGATAAGTATACCGACACTCATGACAGTCACATTTTCATAGACTCAGCAACTCAGTTTCTAGTTTCAGACATCTGCTTTATTTTGGGAGACTAGACTATGTCAGAGCTATAAACAAGTTCAGAGCATGCAACTCCAAAAACAAAAACACTTTGATGATCATATTGAGCTATAGGCTATAAAATTAGCAATTACAGGTAAAATAATCAGCTTCACCCCCGTATTTGTCCAAGGGAATCAGTTGTCTTAAATTCTTTGGTAGGATGTTGCAACAACCAGTATTTCTGATTCCTACCAGAATAAAGTAACCTGGAAAGTAACCCCACTCTCAGATTTTGCCAAGGAACATAATGTTTCTTACCTAGCTGCTTATCTGTTCTGAAAAAGGGACAGTCTTCTTTACTAAGATTCCTGAATTTCTTTAAATTTCCATTTTAAGAGACCTACATTATCTCCTTTTTGACCTATAGAGGAAATACATGTTTCCAACCATACATGAGGTTTTGAATATTCAACCATTTTCCTCAGATGTCTCATACAGAAGATATTTAAAACAATATTTAAAGTTTGCCAATATTTTCTCCTGTGAATCTGCTAATTGTCAGGTTATTCCAGAGAACTAGCTATGGATGTAGAAATAAAGGGACAGTTTATTCCAACAACTCTTGACTATGAAGCAGATTTTGCCATAACTATCAGAAGAATTTTTAGTCATATTGTCATTAGTTCAAAGTGCTCTCATATATTCACACTTGAAATAGTAATTTGTTAATGGCTGAGAGCATGATCACTGATTTCTTTATGTCATCATTTCCACTTTTCCATAATGAAACAAGTTTTATGTTGCAGAAAAATGTTCCACTAATGAAAGCTTATCCACGTATACATCACATTTGCTTATCAATGGCTTCTCTGGCTTAAATTTTAAGCACAGACTTTATTTCTGAAAAAGAAATTCAAGCTTATGCCATAAATATGTAGAATAGGTGAACCATAATGGATTAGTAATGATTCATTAGTGAATAAGGTGAAGGAAATATTGCTATATGTTATTGAATGGTTTTGCAGAACATGCAAAATTTGTCAAGAACCTAATGTTGATGTTAATCGGGGTAAAGAGCCCTATTTTTAAGTTTAGAAATATGAAAATAATATAGGCCCTATAGAAGAGACTGAAGTTTAATGCTGAAATCCCCAATTTTCATTAAAATTCATTTTTGGAGCCGGGCGGTGGTGGCACAGGCCTTTAATCCCAGCACTCGGGAGGCAGAGCCAGGTGGATCTTTGTGAGTTCGAAGCCTGCCTGGTCTGTAGAGTGAGATCCAGGAAAGGCGCAAAGCTACAAAGAGAAGCCCTGTCTCAAAAAACCATTATATATATATAATCATTTTGGGGTCACAGAAAGAGAAACAGAGAAGAGAATTATCTAGCATCATAATTATCTTCAGGATTTTTTGAACAGTAGGCTGGGCTCATTTTCTAAAGCAACTGCTAGTAAGACACTTAATTCTTAGAAACCCCCACTTATAGAAAGGCTATTTATGGTCTTTGCGTTTCTCACAGGGACATACATATCCCATTGCAAAATGCTAGTATTATGTGTCATATAACATTTTCCTGAGCAGACATGGACCAATGTTTCTTCGTCTAAGATGGGAGACTCATAAAGACAATTGTATATACAGGTGTACCTCATTGAATCAATGACCTTGTATGGGTTTATTTGCAGTAGACTAGATAAGAAATACTTATGGTAGAATAAGTGAGTTAGTTATAGGCAACTGCATCACCTAAAAGCCTACTCCAGCATGGGTGATGAGACACAGGAGCTTTATTTTGTGAGCTCACTGCATAACCTGAAGGCAACTAAGCTAGATGGAATTCTCCTTTTCCTAGAATTTATGACTGCCTGTGTAGCCTCGGGGAAGACATTTATGAATCTGAAAGTTTTGGGGGTTTCTTGAGATCTATAAGTTTTATTTATTTCATGAGTCTTTTTGTTTTAGATTTATTTATACTGTATGTGTAGGAATGTTTTTCCTGAATGCATGTATGTACACCATATGTGTGTCTGATACCTGCAGAGGTCAGAAGAGGAATTCAGATCCCTTGAAACTGATAAAGAATGGTTGTGAGCTGAAAACTGAACCAAGGTCTTCCATAAAAATAACAACTTCTCTAAACCACTGAGCCAGTCTGACTTTCTGAGCATTCAGAAATTTTATAATAAGGAAGTGTTTCAATTGAGAGGAACTAGCTGTAAAACATTCTTATTGAGACCTGTCATAAGCACACTTGTTAAGAGAAAATGTTGTTAAGATTGCTTTTACCACTATAAGAAATGTTTTATTTAGTTGAGAAGGGTAACATCTGTGGGTCAAGAGAAGGAATCTGGATGATTCCTGGTCCAGAGAGAAAATATGTATTCTGCATAGTAGTGTGATCTAGAAAATAACTCAAGGTGGGTGATAGCAAGAATCTGAAAGACAAAAGTATCAAGAACCAAGAGAAGCCAGTATTCACTTTCCACTAAGTGTTATGATACTGGCTTACCATGGCTGACTAAAAACCTCAATGTTGATTGAATTAATGATGTCTTCACCAAGGCTAACAGAGTTTGCCTACCAGAATTCTTTTCTAGCATTTGGGTTGTCACACACCACTATCATTAGTTAGCCTCAGTAATAATGAGGCTCTAATTTATATATATTCTATCCCATGCATCAGCTAAACATAAACCTCAAAGTACCTAATTTAACTCATAAAATTAGTATACAGTAAAGAATATATAAGGAATATGATTTTTTTCTCCATTCCTAGTGTTGTTCATGGGCTCAATGTTTAGTCAAATTAAAAAAAAAAACAAATTAGGATTATTTAAGTTTAAATGAGAGAAAGGAGAACTTACTCAAAACCTAAGCTTGTAACTATTTCTCATTTATAATTTTAAAACTAAAACTTTAGATATTTTGCTCAATGAAATTTGTCGTATAAACTTTATTTTAAAAGGCTTAGTTATCCAGTTTTAAGAAAATAAATTCTGTAGATAGAAGTTGTAGTGAATGAAGGACAAACTCTAATAAAATGAGGAAATGGTGCATGGTTGTGGCAGCAGAGACTGCTTACCTGTGGGTCTGGTTCTCAGGCCTTCCCTTCATATGAGACATTGGTCATGTAATTTCTATGAGCCTCAGTTCTTCAGAGTTCCGATGATGCTTTACTTCATTCAGTTTCTGTGAAAGCATAAGTGGTAATGTGATTTGTATTCAACATTTAGCAAGAAGATTGACAAAATATAACTACTAAATAGGTGTTAGTTTTTACTGTAGCTGTTTTTCAGAAAGAAAAGCAAAGTGAAAAATTGGATATTCCTTCATTTAAAGGGTGTTGAAGATCATTTCAGAGAATGGGTATCTGGCAAATGTTTACTGAACAAGTGAGCTCTCAAGACAGCATGATATTAATTTGAAAGACATTTTACTAACTTCCTTCTGAGTTTTAGTTAGATTTTACACTTGTACTACATACACATTAGAGCAGAGATCAAATTGTTTTTTAATTATTTTCTCTAAAAACGTGTATTCTGCAAGCTCTCTATATAGAGCCCTGGTTGATGAAAGGTCTCACAACTTCAGAAGATTGTAAACAATAATATATGTGTGTTAAGTCCTAAAATTTACTCTAATTTCCATAGGTGCATTTATAAAGCGTATGAATTAAATCATAATATAGCATAGAAAGATGCTATAGTACAAAAAACAGACTTAAATTAAATTATAGCACAAGGTAATATTCAGCACCTGTTAGATGCTATGAAGTTGGAAGAGCTTGTGTTATTACAAAATATAAGACAGGACCTCACCATTTCAGAGCATCAGTCTAAGTAGCTAGATGAGACTATTTCGTTATTTATTTATTTATTTATTATTCATTCATTATTTGTTTTTTTTTACATATGCATTGAATTTGTTAACATTACAAGCATTTGCTTAATTCCTGCAATTTGCCATGCACACTGCTAGGCACTAAGGTTGAAACAATAAAATAATGCTTTGGAGATGACCAGCAGAAAATTACTAATGAAAATACAATGTGACTGAAGCAGTTGTGTCTTGGACTCTTCATCAATGGATCCTATATTCTTAAAACTTCCCTCAGAAATCCCACGATGTCAGGCTGTAATGCAATGTGTGTATTTCTGGTGTTTTTTCCTCCCTGACTCTGACTTTGCAATGCTACCTCAGGGAGGGAGGAACAGAACTAAGAAGATCTTTCTGGCATTTCTGACCAAACTGTAAGTATTGCTTTCCTTCAACAAATTATATTTCTCAGTTTCTTTAGAAATACAAGAAAACTAAGGCTGTCTGTGCAGGTTTATGGACCTAGGAACTGAGTAACATAATGAATATGAGAGCAAGAAGGAGTAGAATGTAACAGGCTATTAGGAGAAACTGAAAATGATGGGTAATGTATCTGGAAACTTTGCTGACGGGAAAAAAAAGAACCTCAGAGATGCTTCTGAGGCTGAAGTATGCATTGGTTTAAGTAATATTCTAACTTTGGGACATCTGGAATTGGAGCTCTTCAAAGAACAAATTTCTTTCTTTTTTTTTTTTTTCCCAGAGCTGAGAACCTAACCCAGGGCCTTCTGCTTGCTAGGCAAATGCTCTACCACTGAGCTAAATCCCCAGCCCCTGTTGTTTTGTCTTTTTTTTTTTTTTCCCAGAGCTGAGGACTGAACCCAGGGCAAAGAACAAATTTCAAAGTATGAAGTTTAGATACGCCCAAGGAAAGGCAGAGGAACACCTGCTTCTTTCAACTCCTTGTCTTTATTTGAACTTACCATTTTGAATCTGAGGTAAACTGTGCATGTCTGTTGCTTTTTGCCAGGAATAGTGGCATCTTGGAGGGGAGGTTTCTAGAACTTCATTGGATGAATCACAGAACCTTGGTAGTTTAAATCCTATTACAACAATCATATTATTTATTGTATACAAGGGAATCCTAACATCTATGCTCTAAAACTTTGTTCTGGTGATCCAACTGATGGTATTTTATACCGTGTATGTTTAGTAAGACATTTCCCACACAACTTGAGCTTTATCTGTAGTTACATATACTCCCTGCTGTACTTAACATTAAAAAAGTATTCAGAGATTTTAGATGGCACTATTTTGTTCATGAAGATCCTCTGCTTTCTATCTAAATCAAATACTTAGAATTCAACCGTACATAACATAGTATATTTAAAAAGTATTTTATAATTTCAGCAATGAAAGTATTGATTATATTTCTGTCTAACTAGAGGGACAAACTTAATTTTTAAAAAAAGATCTGACCATATGTGTTGATGGTTTCCTTTATGAAACCAGTGTCTACCTTTCCTGACTTCTGGCCGCATTTTTCTCTATCTGTTTCATTCTGTCTCATTCCTTTGTGTATATTTCTTCTTCCTGGTATAGTTACCGGTTTCTTAACCTGTCAGTCATATTCATTTTATTTTGACAATTGTGTCAGATGCCACTGTAATAATGGATTTAATGATCCTATAAAGTGGAATAATTTGGCTTTACTTATGTTTTAAGTTTTCAGTTCACTTTCATTTGAGTTTGTTGTTTTTACTTTGTGGTAGAATATGATAGGGGAAATGTAATTTGAAACAAACACACTTACCCCATGTCTGGGGACCAAAGAAGACGACAAGATAAGCTTGAGTTTCTAATGTCCCTTTCTGGGGATGTCTCCAGTGATTTGAAGACCTCCTCTAGTGTTGCATCTCTTAATCTTCGCACAATCTCCTGATGGCATTTGGACCAGGACCAAATCATTAAGAGTTGAGACAATTATCCTGAGACAGTAATCATAATATTTGGTTTGTTAACTTTTAGGATGCTGAGATTCTATTGTATCTGTTTTACCTATCTGGGCTTCTGTCCAAACTTCAGGAAAATGCAGAAATTTGATTAAATAAATAATTAAATATGCTTGGTATCTAAGTGTACCTTGTGAGTTTATAGTTCAATTGGAACAACTAGAGACTTAAGAAATGACTCTTTGTTGATATTCTAATATCTTATAAAATAAAACAAAAATAAATATAATTTGTAGTTATCTTCATCTTTTTCCTGGCTGGCAATTGTGCGTGTTTTGTGTATGTGTGTGTGCAGCATGTGTGGCATTTTATAGCAGCAGGAAAAAATAAAAGGGAGTGATGAAGGTCAAGATGACCTTTTGTGTAATAGCAGAACTTCTTACATGGAAAGACAGACGTCAGTACTAATCAGCAACATGTTTTCAAGTTATAGACACCAGAGGAAAGAGAGGGGAACCACGAGTAAATAATGGGTTTGTGCTACTACCTCTTGCTGTTTTTTATTCTGTTCATGACACACATGGAGTCCCACAAATTACTTTCTAAAGCTGCAAATGTTCTCTTTTTACAAGAGATACATCGTCTATGATTCTGATTCCATGTACCGAAATGAATGGAATCAATTGAATACTCTGTAATAATGCTGAATAAAAATTACCTGCTTGAGTCTGTAATGTTTTCCAAACAGTATAATAATTGAAATGCTACCCTGCTACATGGCAATTGTGACACTCTAACTTCTCTTCATTCTGTATGAGGCCTCAGAATGTCTCACCAATATAATGAATAAATCCATTTAATACTTTCAGTTTTACTTTCCTTCCCTTAAGCTGTTGTTCAGATATATTCTGTTGTTCTCAGGAGTCATGCACCATGGCACTTTCTAGTAATTTAGAAATTATTAATTATGTAGCTGTTCTAAGAATGTTACATGGAAAGCATATGTCCATGCTCACAAATTCAAATCCATAGTAAACGTAAAACTACATGCATAGACAGCTCATGTAGAATTGAGTGTATGTATGCAAATTGGTGCAAATTTAAATAGTGTCACATGCTTTATGCAATGTCTTAGTCTGTCTCATACTGTTATAATAGACTATCACAGCCTATGTCATTTATACAAAACAAAGGTTTGCCTGTCTTTCATTCTATAAGTTGAAAAGTCCAATTCAAGCATTTTACCTCCTGAGTGTCTTCTTTCCACAGAAACCATGGCGTGATGAAAGTATACACATGACAGGAAAAACGGGTGAACTTCTGGTCTCCAGTACTTTTGTGATAAACATGAATCCATTGATGAAGATGGAATGCTCCTGACACAACACGGTCTGTTAGTAACTATATACAAACAATGTTGCTGAGGATTACATTTTCAAACGGTGTTAGCTGGGGACATGTTCAAACCATATGTAGCACTCATCAATTCATGTTATTTGTAGGGCTCACAATGTGTCTGCTGGCCACAATCATTTTCACGTGATGTATTTGAAGTACCTAGAAGTGGGGAGAATCAGCCAAGATGTACAGAGAAATAATTCAGGCACCAATTTGACTCAGAGTTATTTTTCTCATGATGTGGATTATTTGTGGGGCAATAGATGTATTTCCCTCAACTGTATATCTACATCATAATTGAATGTTAACTAAGAAAGAAATAAGGTTCATCAAACCTGGTTTTAGCTGAATAACACCTAATTGATGGAGGCAATAGATGGAGAGTAGAGAGTGATAGAACCAAATAGTTCATGCCAAAACTTGAAATTGAAAACTGAAGGCTGTAGCTGGAGACCTTCTCTCTAGCCCCTGCCAAGCCCTGTTATTCCAACAGCCCACTTTCAAAATAAACACACAGACTGCTTGGCCATTAGCTCAGGCCTACCATTGTCTGGCTCTTACTCTTATATTTAGCCCATTTCTATTAATCTATACTTTGCCACGTGGCTTGTGGCTTACTGGTACCTTACATCTTCCTTGTCCTGGCGGATGCTACAGAGTTCCCTCCTACCTTCCTGTTCTCCCAATTCTCCCCTCTCTTAGTCCCGCCTATACTTCCTGCCTGGCTACTGACCAATCAGTGTTTTATTTACCAATGAATCATCCACAGCAGAAGGCTAGTCATTTCATTTCTTATTCCAAATCTTATTGTCTTCTTATATTTAATTTAACCACCTCTAGACTACAACTTAAATGTGTGAAGAGCAGGAAGGAATAACCCAATGCTAGAGTGCATTACATATCAAACACACCTGAAAAATACCACTAAGGGAAAGTGAAACTACTTTCACTAAGGGAAAGTGAGCCTTGCTTAATTTTCCATAGACAGTAGATAGGATGAATGAAAGATGGTAAAAGAGTCATAGTACTTCAATCAAGGCAATAAACTATGTAAATTGGTATGGTCATTGAAGGTTGTTTTTCCTTATTAATATTGAAAACAAATGGTCTGGACAGATGCCCCAGTGGTTAAGAGCACTTACTGTTCTTTCAGAGGACTCAGGTTGTATTCCCAGCATCCATATGGCATCTCCCCTCCAGTTCCAGGGGACCTGATGCCCTCTTTCTCTCCTGTGGGCCCAGTGAAGGCACACTGCATACAAACACACACACAGGCAAAATACTCATACACATTACATGAAATAAATGTTTAAATTTTATAAAACATTATAATAAATAAAATTCTAGGGTATTACTAAAAATTACTTTATACTCTATCATAATTGATTATATATTTCTTTACCATCTTAAATTTTTATCTTCCAGAACCTAGGGAAAGGAAATAATCCATTACTAGTGAGAACACTCAAACATACAAGAGGAATACACTACTGAGACTCAGTCACTACAATCTTTTTCTCCCATAGCTGGAATACAGCTATACCATTGAAATATAACTTTGGCAGTGAAGCACAAGAATGGGATTGGTCACATTCTCTCATGTATTTTTTTAACAAGCATTCTGAGGTAAAACTTGTAGCTGGAGGTTTTTTTTTTGGTCCTGTCTGGCCCATAGTTAGGACAAATTTTTCTTACCTGTCAGTCCCGCAGGAGTTGTTCAGACCCAACTGAGTAAACACACAGAGACTTATA
Organism: Onychomys torridus; assembly: GCF_903995425.1. Lineage (NCBI taxonomy): Eukaryota > Metazoa > Chordata > Mammalia > Rodentia > Cricetidae > Onychomys > Onychomys torridus. Next base: position 51,174,408 of record NC_050448.1, read on the forward strand.
TTACTTACAAACTGTATGGAAATAGCAGGCTTTTTGTTATCTAGTTTTTATACCTTAAATTAACCCATTTTTATTAGTCTATACTTTGTCACATGGCTTGTGGCTTACTGGTACCTTACATGTTGTTCGTCAAGGCGATGACTGGCAGTGTTTCCCTGTCTCAGCCTTCTACTTTTTAGAATTTTGTTTGTTTGTCCTACCTATACTTTTGTCTGGCTACTGGCCAATCAGTGTTTTATTTATTAACTAATCAGAGCAACACATTTGACATACAGAACATCCTATAGCATTTTTGCTTTTTTTTTTTTTAAGGAAGGTTTTAACTTTTACATAGTAAAATTACAGATAACAAAACAGTTATCTAACAATAATTACCATTACGATATCTAGTATATTTATATTTGGCAAAATTAAAGAAGATATCTATCTTATATTTGTGAGTCTACGTTTTTATATCTAATTTATCTTTTATCATAACTAAGGAAATTATAACTATCTCTAGTCTTTAACTACATCAAAGACCTCAGAAGGATATAATACTAACTGAGAAATGAGAAAAGGATGCAAGCAATTTTTGAGTCTTGTGACAGTAGACAGAGACAGCTGGCAGCCTGGACAGTCATCTAAAATTCTTTTGTAAAGTTGGGGCATCTGTCTTTAGTCCACAGGTCTAGAGTTGCTCCCTCACTTTTTTCTGTATCTTGTAGAATGTCTGGCAGTTTCCTCTGTGAAGCAGGAACCTAGAGGACTACTTTTTCAAGCAAAATCTAATGGTTACCTTCCTATGGGTCCTGCATGTCCAGTTGATCAAGCAATCCAGGCAAGGACAGTTTCTTGCCCAAATGGCTGTTTTTGTCAAAAAGAAAGATAAACTCCATATAGAGTGTCTTTGATGCTCATCCTCCTCTCTGAAGTAAATCAGTGCTGCCAGGAGCAGACATGTCTCACTGTCCAGAAAGTCTAAATTTTTTAAAACATTTTAAATGCCATATTTTTGTAGGTCTTTGAAGTATTTGAAGATTATCCATTTATCTGAAATACATCTATGTATACAGAGAAAACTTAACATAACTCTAAGTTTGACTATCATAAAAGACTAATTGTTCCATTACAATTTAAATGAGTTCTATCAACATAATACCTTAAACAAGAATAAAAATACACATACAGTATAACAAAATTACCTTTAAACTTGTATCAATAAACAAAAATCCATACCAATGTAAAACATTTTTAAACAAGTTGCTCTTTAAAAGTAGATCTACCCTTTCATCTTATCATATCTATATCAAAGAATGTCTACTGTAGATGCTTAAGCTGTTTTTATTGTTGTTGCTGCTTTGTAATTAAGATACAAAGTCAGGAAACTTGACCTTACTGTACAGCAAAGGACTGAAGAAAAGAATCCTTAATTATCATTATAACCTGTGTGACACTGTCTAAAATTACCACTGCTACTCTCTTGCATAGTGTTTCATGCTCTTCTTTTATTCCTGACACAGTATTTCATGTTTTTCTTTTATTCCTGATCAATCTCTTTAATTCATATGTCATCAATCATATGAAACACTTAAGTTTTGCAGGAATTCCACATTACCCCCAGGGCCTAGTGCACATTATTCTTGAATCCTTCATTGACTAGTGTGATGAAATTTTAGTGTGTGGATTTCCCATAAAGTAACTATATTTCCCACTAAATATACTGCTACCTAGGTTTGAAATGACAGAGAAAACAAGATCTATTTGGCATGAGATTTGAAGTCAGAAAAGAGAATGAAATATATTCTTTCTAGACTTAGATAGTTGGACAAGAGTATTATGTCTGTGGACTGATGATCACAAGTTGTTTTTCTAGATCATTTTGTTAGCAAGATGTATTAATTGAGCCAATAGCTTCTCTGAGAGCTACTGGATCTTCCTCCGGCTTCTATGCCTCCTGAACCAAATGTATATTTAGTTCAATAACTAAAGTTTCAGTTTTTCTTTGATCATGTGAATTTCTGATGTCAGTACCTTTGGATAGCAAGAACTGATGAACAACTCACTCCATTCCTACCTATTCCAGTTAGTGTTTATCCTCTCCACATCACATGTCTTTATTGTCTATCTTGCCATTAACTTGTCTTCATCCTTCAGGAGGAATAATAACAGCATTCTTGGAGGGATTTTTATTCAGCTCTGTACTTGTGCAAGCATAAATACCACTACAGAACATCAGAACAGAAGCTGTGAAATGTCATGTTGCATTTTGCACTTTTAGTATTGCATATTCTTTATGCACTTATCACCACCAACAAGAAATCCATTACAGAATTACAACTAGCAAAACAATTCACTTTATGGCCTCTTTCCTAACTTGTATCCTTATCTGCATTTAGTCCTTTCTTCATTTTCCTTTATCTTTCCTTGGTCTCTTTTTGTCATGTGATTCTGCACCCACATATATACTTTTTGCATGTATTTTTGGCTAGATTCTGCAGATGAAAGAGAATATACTGCTTTTCCCTTTTAAGAGCGTTTAATTATGCTTAATAACACATATTTTAGGTTCATCCATTTATTCTGCAAATTTTTAAATTCATTTTTCTGTAGAGCTGAGTAATATATATATATATATATATATATATATATATATATATATATTCACATATCTATATGCACCAAATTTTCATTATTCATTGATCTGTTGATAAAAGTCAAGGTTGGTTCCAGTTCTTTGGTATAGTGAATATAGTAACAATAGACACAGAAGTTCAAATATCTCTCTGGTGGAGTAAATTCTGTATGTAAACTCCTTGTTTCAAGACTTTTCTTTTTTTAAAAAAATAACATGTTCTTGACAAGTGACTAGGAAGGTGGTGAGACTTCTAATTAAAGATTAGAAACTGAGGTTTACCAGATAGCTCAGAGGTTAATACACCTTGCTGTTATTTCAGAAGAGTGGAGCCTGATATCCTACACCTGCATCCAGTAATTCCCAACTGTCTGTAACATTACTAACTGGAGATCTGGCATCATCTTCAATGTCAGGGTCCATTGATACTTACATTCACATGCAAAACCTACACACACATACTGAAAAAGTAAAAGTAAAGTAACTCCAAAGAAAGTGAATTTAAAGTTTTCCATTTTGGTGGAAATTTCTGAATAGGAGTCAGGATTTGTGACACACTAATCTATATGTGTCAAGACAGTGGTGTTACTGGAAGCTGCAGATGTAGTTCATGTTCTCCAGCTAGACTGTTAAAGTAAATCTAAAAATCTGAGGAATCCCTAAGTATTTGTGACGAGAGGAAGAACAGCAGAAATACAAAGCTTAAGAGATTGAAGAGGCGTTTTCTTTCTTTGAGTATAAAGTATTACTTTTTGTATTGGTGACCTGTCATAATATTATGAGTAGACAAGAGTTGCACACTTCAGAAATCAGACAGCCAAGACTATGGGCATTTAATGTCCTCTATCTTCTGATGTTATCACAACTCTTACAACAAAAATACTAATAATAACATTCCAACTCCTTTGAATAATTTCCCACCCCAGTGGAAAACTCAGTGCATTGTTCGCTGAAGGCTTTTCTTTGTCAGCAGAAGGCAGTAATTCTCAACTAACATCAATTTTGCTCCACAGAACATGTTTGGTGGTGTTTGGAGGCAACTATTACTAGAATCTACTAAACAGACATTGGGATTGTGCTAAGTTTCTGAGCACACACCAAACCAGCAGCTTCAGCATACAGACAAACACTCTCCATTCACAGTCTAAAAGAACTGAGGCATAGAATCACCAATCTACAGAGACCTTTACAAACAGTTGTTGTTCAAAGTATGAAGTCTAGAAGATGAATATTACACATATGCCCATACATGGACATTTAAAAATGACCATGTCATCAAGTAAGTGGTAGAAAACTGAAGTTTTTGAAGATTCATTTATCTAAGGTACATTGAGGTTTTGCCTGCATATATGTCTGTATGAGGTGTCCTGTCCCCTGGAACTGGAGTTACAGATAGTTGTGAACTGCCATGCAGGTGCTGAGAATTGAATCTGTGTCCTCTGGAAGAGCAGTCAATACTGTTACCGCTGAGTCATCTCTCTAGCTCTCGAAAAAAGAAGTTTTATTTTCTTTACTGTTCCTTAGAGTTTTCCCTATATTCACAGATATTTTAGGTTGCTTCATTCTCCTAAGAGGTATTCTTTGTGCCCTGTTCCCCATAGTTAATTGACCTGTGTCTGATAAAACAGTTTGAGAAACTAACACTCTTTGCAGGAAAGATTTGGAAATACTATTTTACAATCAAGGCATGTAGTCTTATAGAGTGAGAGACACAGTGAAAGGCTTAATCTCTACTTACAAGTTACTGAGATAAGTTTATGTCATCCCACTGTCTAACTTCAGGTCTAATTGCTACCTTGGATGAAGACTGTGGAAAGAGTTAGTTGTATAAAACTATTTATCAGATAATATAAAACAGAACTGGAAATATATTTAAATTCAAAACACATTATCTCATATATAATTTTTAAAGAAGACAAAGAAATGTAAAATTTTACCTAGACTTGGTTATTGTGAATTGCATACATGTATTTCATTACCAAAATATACCCAATAAAAGTGAAGAAATATTGCCTGAATAGAAGTAAACAGTAAAAATATTAACTAAATCAGTTATATGCATTACATATGTATACATATATACATTTATATTCAAAATAAAAAAATAAAGCACTGTGTACTACATTTAAAAATGTAAAAATGATGAATTGATACAAATAAACTACATGTATAAGATTTTACTAAAATAATATCTAACTATTTAATATTTAATTTGAAATATTTAATATTACTAAAATAATATTTAACCTGTGTCCAATAGTATATGATAAAATTATCTCTTACATTTACCTTGCATCTTTATAACACAAGTCTATAAAGTCAACTGACATCATATGACCATGTTGCAGTGATTTGAGAATCACTCACCAATGGGAAAGTGTAAATGTGTTCAATTTCCTAAAATCCCATTGCTGCAGCAACACAACTATTTTTCAGTTTTATTCATTTGTTTTTCGAAAATTTCAAAGAATTACCTGAGTACTTTATGTATATCACTAGCCTTATTTCCTCCCTGTTTCCCCCAACTCTCACTCAAGTTGATGATTTCTTCATCTAAACATTATTTAACACACACACACACACACACATCACCACCACCACCACCAACTCTACCACGTTCTAAGCATATTTACTTTTGTTCTTATGCACACATGTATAGGGCTGTCAAACTGATGTTAAATAACTTATTATGGGATCCTTCCTGGAGAAGACTTTCCCTTACCAATCATTGGTTGCTTATGGTTCTTCATCTAGGTTGGGGCCTTGTGAAAATTTATCTGTCTATGTTGTTATATGAACTAACCTTGTCATGCTGGTATGAGTATTAAAAAGACAAAGATTCAAGAAAACAAATGAAACAATTAAAACATAATGTGAGGGTATTAAATAATTTAAGTTCTTGAAACAATAAAAATGACTAAAAAGTATATTTACATGCGTTCAACTCCCTTAGCAACAAAGAAAATCATACTAAAACTACTTTGAGATGTTGTCTTATCCAATTTAGAATAGGAAAGATCAAAAAACTGATTAGAAATGCTAAAAATATACTACAGAGGAGTGTTTTTTTTTTGTTGTACAGATTTACTCATTATTGTATAGATTGCAAACTAGTGCAGTACTATGGAAATCAAGGAAAGCATTTACTTCCCTAACATGTCCATATTACTGTTCATCATCAAAGGCAGTCAGGGGAGGAACAAAAACAGGTTGGTAACCTTGAAAGCAGGAGCTGATACAATGACCATGGAGGATTGCTACTTACTACCTTGCTCTTTGTGGCTTGCTCAGCCTGCTTTCTTAAAGAACCCAGGACCATCAACCCTGGAATAACATGCCCCCAAATGAGCTAGGCCCTTCCATATCTATCACTAATTAAGAAAATGCTCTACAAGCTTGCCTACATCATGGTCTTCTGGAGGCATTTTATCAAATGAGATCTCTTCTCAAATGATTGTAGCTTGTGTCAAGTTGACATAAATAACCAGAAAGCACTAAACCAAGTATAAAATTAGAAGAATTTAAGTGGAGTTATTTTTATTTAAATGGCAATGATGTTTGCCCTTAAAGATATAAAGTATCTAATAAAAACTCCAGTCCAGGCATGGGAAACTTCCCCTTGACTTGCTCATCAAGTGAGTACAACAGCTTCTAGGAACAATAAAGGTACTGTCATTGCCCTTGGTTGCCTTTCATAACTTCAAGGTAAGACCCAGTTGCTGAAAACTCTTCATATGTGAGACACAGGATTTAGAGTATTCAATCTGGAACTGACCTGGAAGTCTGCTTTCTAAGAACTAGCTCTCATAGTCCTGGGACATCATTATGCAAGCTGTCAAGAGGAAAAGAACCATTATTTCTACACAGCTGTGATGCTTAGGAATCATAACAATATCTAGACCAGAAATATATTCTCAATGGTGTATTAGTGGCAATTCATCTTAAGGGTAAACAACAGCTCTCTAGTTGGACTTAAAGCAGGATTAGTAGGGGGAAAAAAATCATGCTTAGTACTAATACTAAGCCAACTGTCTGTGGCTGCAGAGGCCATAGATCTGAGAGGTAAACCTATTACTGCCAGATTCCTAAATCATAACAACATCTATTTTCTTTTACTTTACTAAGAAATATTTTATTCATTTTATATACTAACCACAGATGTCCCTCTCTTCCCTCCTCCCACCTCCATAGCCTTTCCTCAACAACCCACCCCCTTTTCCCTCCTCTGAAAAGTTAAGGCCTCCTATGGGGAGTCAGCAGAGCCTGGGGTGTTCAGTTGAGGCAAGTACAAGGCCCATCCCTGCATCAAGACTGTGCAAGGTGTCCCACTATAGATAATGGGATCCAAAAAGCCAGCTCATGCACCAAGGGTGGATCCTGATCCCACTGCCAGGGGGCCCCTTAAGCAGATCAAGCTACACAACTGTCTCGCTTATGTAGAGGGACTACTCCAGTCCTGTGGTGGCGCTACAGCTGTTGGTATGAAGTTCATCAGTTCTCACTAGCTTGGTTTGTTTGTCTTGTAGGTTCCCCCATCATGATCTTGATGCCCCTTGCTCATAGAATCCTTCTTCCCCCTCTTTGACTTGATTCCTGGAGCTCAGCCTGGTCCTTGGCTATGGGTCTCTGAATTGGCTTCCATCAGTTGCTGGATAAAGGTTCTATTATGACAGAGTATTCATTGATCTGATTATTGGGGTAAGCTACTTCAGACACCTTCTTCACTGTTGCTAGTAGTCTAAGCTGGGGTCATCTTTGTGAATTCCTGGGAATTCCCTAGCACCAGGTTTCTCCCTATCCCCACGGTGTCTCCCTCTATCAAGGTATCTCTTTTATTATCTCCTTTATTTCTTCCCTGTTCCAGCTGGACCATAATGTTTCCTTATGCTCTCATCCCCCATCCCCTACTCTCTATTGCTCCCATCACACTCAGTTTACTCATGGAGATCTTATCTATTTCCTCATCCCAGGGTGATCCATGTGAGCTCTTAGAATCCACCTTGTTAGTTAGCTTTATGGAACTGTGGGTTATGGTCTGGTTATAATTTGCTTGACATCTAATATCCACTTATGAGTGAGTACATACAATGTTTGTCTTTCTGAGTGTGGGTTACCTAACTCAGGATGATCTAGTTTCATGCATTTGCCTGCAAAATTCATGATGCCATTTTTTTTTTTTTTTACTGCTGAGTAGTACCCCATTGTGTATATGCACCAAATTTTCTCTATCCAGTCTTCAGTTGAGGAGCATCTAGGTAGTTTCCAGGTTCTGGATATTATGAATAATGCTGCTATGAACATAGTTGAGCAAGTGTCCTTATGGAATGATTTAGCATTCCTTGAATGTATGCTGAAGAACGGTATCATTAGGTCTTGAGGTAGACTGATTCCCAATTTCCTGAGAAACTAGCATATTGATTTCCAAATTGACTGTACAAGTTAGCACCCCAACTAACAGTGGAGGAGTGTTCCCCTTGTTCCACATCCTCTTCAACATAAGCTGTCATCAGTGTTTCTGATCTTAGCCATTCTGAGAGGTATAAGAGAAGTTTTGATTTGCATTTCCCTGAAGACTCAGGAGGTTGAGTAATTCCTTAAATGTCTTTTGGCCATTTGACATTTTTTAAATTGAGAATTCTGTTTAGCTCTGTAGTCCAATTTTTAATTGAAATGTTTGGTATTTTGATGTATAGTTTCTTGAATTCTTTATATATTTTGGAGTTCAGCCCTCCTGTCAGATGTGGGGTTTGTGAAGATCTTTTCCCATTCTGCAGGCTGTCATTTTGTCTTATTGACCATGAACTTTGCCTTTCAGAAGCTTCTCAGTTTCAGAAGGCACTTTTATTAATTATTGTTCTCAATGTCTGTGTTACTGGTGTTATATTTAGGAAGTAGTCTTCTGTGCCAATACATTCATGGCTACTTCCTACTTTCTCTTCTATCAGGTTCAGTGTAACTGGCTATATGTTGAGATCTTTAGTCTATTTGGACTTGAATTTTGTGCATGGTGATAGATATGGATGTATTTGCAATCTTCTACATGTTGGTACCTGTTATGCCAGCACCATTTGTTGAAAATGCTTTCTTTTTTCCATTATACAGCTTTGGCTTCTTTGTCAAAAATCAGGTGTTCATAGGTGTGTGAATTAATGTCACAGTCTTCAATTCTATTCTATTGGCCTACATGTTTTGTTTTGTTTTTATGCCAGTACTCAGCTGTTTTTATTACTATAATTCTATAGTAAAATTTGAGGTCAGGGATGGTAATGCCTCCAGAAGCTGCTTTATTATACAGCATTGTTTTAGAGATACTGGGTTTTCTGTTTTTCCATATGAAGTTGAGTATTATTTTTGCGAGGTCTATGAAGAATTGTGTTGGGGGTTTGGATGGGGATTGCATTGAATTTGTAGATTGATTTTGGTAAAATTAACATTTTTACTATGTTAATCCTACCTATCCATGAGCATGGGAGATCTTTACATTTTCTGACATTTTCTTCAGTTTCTTTCTTCAGGTACTTAAAGTTCTTGTCATACAGGTCTTTCACTTGCTTAGTTAGAGTTACCCCAAGGTATTTGTGGCTATTGTAAAGGGTGAAATATCTCTGATTTCCTTCTTAGCCTGTTTGTCATTTGTATATAGGAGGGCTACAGATTTTTTTTTTTTTGAGTTAATCTTGTATCCTGTTACATTGCTGAAGGTGTTTATAAACTGTGAGTTCCTTGGTCAAATTTTTGGGGTCACTTATGTATACTATCGTGTCATCTGCAAATGACAGCTTGACTTCTATGTCATTTTTTTAACTATGTCAGTCTTATATATCCATGAGCATGGGAGATCTTTCTGATATCTTATTCAATTTCTTTCTTCAGAGACTTAATGTTCTTGTCATATAGGTCTTACACTTGCTTAGTTTGAGTTACCCAAGATTATTTTATATTATTTGTGGACACTGTAAAGGGGGATGTGTCCATGATTTCCTTCTCAGCCTGGTTATCATTTGTTTATAGTAGAGCTACTGATGTTTTTTAAGTTAATCTTATATCCAGCCACATTACTGAAGGACTTTGTCAGCTGTAGGAGTTCCCTGGTAGAGTTTTTGGGGACACTTATGCATACTATCATATAGTCTACAAATAGGAAAAATTTGACTTCTTCCTTTCTAATTTGTATCCCCTTGATCTCCTTTTGTTGTCTTATTGCTCTAGTTAGAACTTTCAGTACTATATTGAACAGACATGGAAAGAGTGGACAGCCTTGTCTTATTCCTGATTTTAGTGGAATTGTTTTGAATTTTTCTCCATTTAGATATATGTTGACTGTTTGCTTCTATAAATTGCCTTTGTTAAGTTTAGGTATGTTTCTTGTATTCCTTATCTCTCCAAGACCTTTATCATGAAAGGGTGCTGGGTTTTGTCAAAGGTTTTTCAGCATCTAATGAGATGATCATGTTTGTTTTTTTTTTCTGTAAGGTTTTTTTTTTTTTAATATTGTATTATATTTAGTATTACATTGGCAGAATTTTGTATGTTGAACCATCCTTGTATCTGTGGGATGAAGCCTACTTATTCATGGTGGATAATATTTTTTATGTGTTCTTGGATTTGGTTCATCAGTATTTTAATGAATATTTTTGCATCAAAATTTCATAAGGGAGATTGGTCTATACTTCTCTTTCTTTTTTGCATCTTTGTTTGTTTTGAATATAAGGGTAACTTTAGCCTCATTAATAGAGTTTGGCAATGTCCCTTCCATTTCTTTTATATGGAACAATTTTATGAGTATTAGTATTAACTCTTTGAAATTCTGGTAGAACTCTACACTGAAACCATCTGGTCCTGGACTTTTTTTTAATTTGGTGACTTTTAATGACTTCTTCTATTTCCTTAGGGTTCATTGGTCTATTTAAATTATTTATTTCATATTGATTTAATTTTTGTATGTGGTACCTATCTAGAAAATTGTCCATTTCTTTTATAATTTCCAATTTAGTGAAGTACAGGTTTTTGACATATGACCTGATGATTCTCTGGATTTCCTCATTGTTTGTTGTTATGTCTCCCCTTTCATTTCTGATTGTGTTAATTTGAATCTTCTCTCTCTGCCTTTTGGTTCTTTTGGATAAGGGCTTGCTGTGGATATCGCTCTGTGTAAATAAAGTTCTGATTGGCCAGTGGCCAGGCAGGAAGTATAGGCGGGACAAGAGAGAAGAGAATTCTGGGAAGTAGAAGGCTGGAGAGACACCGCCAGCCGCCGCCATGAAAAGCAACGTGTAAAGACACCAGTAAGCCACAAGCCATGTGGCAAAGTATAGACTAACAGAAATGGGTTAATTTAAGATAGAAGAAGTAGATAACAAGAAACCTGCCACAGCCATACAGTTTCTAAACAATGTAAGTTTCTGTGTGCTTTCTTGGTTGGGTCTGAGCGTCTATGGGCCTGATGGGTGAGAGAGATTTGTCCTGACTCTGGGCCAGGTAGGAAAACTCTAACTACAAGGGCTTATCTGTCTTGTTGATTTTCTCAAAGAACCAACTCTTTGTTTCATTGATTCTATGCATTCTTCTCTTTGTTTCTATTTTATTGATTTCAGTCCTCAATTAAATTATTTCCTGGCATCTATGCCTCCTGGGTGAGTTTGCTTCTTTTTGTTCTAGAGCTCAGGTGTGCTGTTAAGTTGCTAGTGTGAAATTTCCCCAACTTCTTTATTCGGGCATTTAATGCTATGGATTTTTCCCTAAGCACTGCTGTCATAGTGTCCCATAAGTTTGGGTATGTTGTACACTTGTTTTCATTGAATTCTTGGAGACTTTAATTTCTTTATTTCTTCCTTGACTCATTGGTGATTCAGTTGAACTTTATTCAGTTTCCATGAGATTGTAGGCTTTCTGTAATTTTTGTTGTTGTGGAAATCTAACTTTAAGCCATGGTGGTCTGATAAAATACAGGAGGTTATTCCAATTTTCTTTGTATTTGTTGAGCTTTGCTTTGTGACGAGCATGTGGTTGATTTTAGAGAAGGTTCCATAGGAGTGCTGAGAAGAAGGTGTATTCTTTTGTGTTAGGGTGGAATGTTTTGAGTCTATTTGAGTCATAACAACTATTAGATATCTTATTTCTCTGTTAAGTTTCTGTCTGGTAGACCTATCCATTAATGAGAGTGGGGTGCTGAAGACTCCCACCACTATGACTTGATATGCAACTTATTTTTAGTACTGTTTCTTTTACGTGTGTGAGTGCCCCTATATTGGGGGCATAAATGTTCAGAATTAAAACTTCATCTTGGTGGATTTTTCCTGTGATGAATATATAATGTCCTTCCAGATCTCTTTTGATTGATTTTAACTTGAAGTCTATTTTGTTAAATATTAAGATAGCTGCACCTGCTTGCTTATTAAATACATTTTATTGGGAAGTCTTTTTCCAGACTTTCACTTGAGGTAGTATTTGTCTTTGAAGTTGAGATGTGTTTCTTGTATGCAGCGGTAGGATGGAACCTGTTTTCATATCCATTATGTTAGCCTGTGTCTCTTTATAGGTGAATTGAGTCCATTGATATTAAGGGATATTAATGACCAGTGATTGTTAATTCCTGTTATCTTTTAGTGTGTGTGTGTGTGTGTGTGTGTGTGTGTTTCCCTTTTTTGGATTTTCTGCTGTTGGTTTATCTATTGCCTTTTTTTTTTTTTTTTTTTTTTTTTTTTTTTTTTGTTGGTGCCTCTAACTCTCATAGAATAGTTTTGCTTCTAGTCCTTTCTGTATGTCTGGATATTGTTTAAATCTTGTGCACTCCATCTATGGTGATTGAAAGCTTTGCTGGGTATAGTAGTCTGGACTGGATTCCATAGACTCTCTGTTTAATACATTTGTCCAGGACATTCTGGCTTTCAGAGACTCCATGGAAAAGTCTGGGTGTTTTCTGAGTCTCTTGGCCTTTTTCCTTTGTTGTTGTTAATATTCTTTCTTCATTCTGTATGTTTAGTGATTTGATTATTATAAGGTGAGGGAACTTTTGTGGGGGAGTTAGCCTATTTGCTGTTCTTTAAGCTTCTTGTATCTTCATAGGTATTTCCTTCTTTAAGTTGGGAAGTTTTCTTCTATGATTTTGTTGAACATACATATTTTCTGTGCTTTTCAGTTGGTATTATCCTTCTTTTACCCCTATTATTCTTAGGTTTGGCCTTTTCATGGTGTTCCAGATTTCCTGGACATTTTGTATTATGATTTTTTCAGCTTTAGTATTTTCTTTGACTGATGTATCTATTTTCTCTATTGTATCATTTATGCCAGAGATTCTCTCTTCCATCTCTAGTATTATCTTGTTTATGCTAACCTCTGTAGTCCCTGTTCATTGACTGAGATTTACTATTTCCAGCATTCCCTTAGTTTGTATCTTTTTCATGGTTTATATTTCAATTTTCAAGTCTTGATCCATTTCCTTCACCTGTTTAATGGCTTTTTCTTAGTTTTATTGGCTTTCTTTAAGGAATTTACTGATTTCTCCTATTTTTTGTTTGTCCTTTTCTAAATTTCTTTAAGGGAATATTTCCTGTCCTCTTCAAAGGCCTCTATCATTTGCATAAATTTATTTTTAATGTTGCTTTCTTTGTTTCTTCTTGATTGAGATGTTCAGGCCTTGCTGTTGTAGAACTACTAGGTTCTGGTTGTGCCATATTGCTCTTTATGTTGTTGTATGTATTTCTGCACTGGCATCTACTATTCCACAAAAGGTACAGGCAGTGTCTGTATCTGAGGGAGCTGTTCTTGTTCCAATCTGTGCTTTCTGTGTCTGTGGCTCAAGGGACCACTCTTGGTCCAATCAGCTCTTGGTCTAATTGGAGTTGGTGGATTCTCTGTCCCAGGGAGCTGCTCTTGGTCCAATGAGAGGTGGAAGATTCTGTCCTAGGGAGCCACTGAGATTGCAGGAGGGTGGGTGGGTTTGGTGAAAGGAGTGGTCTTGTAGATTCTAGAGTCTGATAGAGGGTAATGTTGAGAGACCTGCAGGAATCTTCCCTTCTGGATTGCAACTGGGGCAGTAATGGGTGGGGGTGGTAGGGCACAGATTGTGTCTCAGGGCCTAGGTCCTAGGGAGAGGACTCTCTGGGTGGGAGAAGAGTCACTCACCTCTTTGTCCAATCAGAGCTGGCAGATTCTGTGTCTAATGGAGCTGCTGAGGTTGCAGAGGAATGGGTGGTTTGGAGGTAAGGAGTTTGTCTTGTAGATTGCAGGGGGCTCTAGGGAGTATTGGTGGGGAGGCATGTCCACGGGAGTCTTCACTGCTGGCCTGCAATTTTGGCAGCCTAAATACTTATTCTTATACCCAAAGGTAGGTATAACTCTCACTCATTAGCAAAGAAACTTCTTTTTGCAATGGATGGAGACTATTACAGAGATCCACAACTAACCAAAATGCAGAGAACTGGTGACTGTAGAATATCCATCACCAAATGTTTTATGTGCAATTAAATCCCTATACCTAAGGCTTAGATAAAATTATGGAAGAGGGGCAGAAAGATTGTAAGAGCCAGAGGATCAGGATGCCTAATTCTAAATAGTCTTCTCTTCATGACTGAGAAGCTGTACCAGTGAAATTTCAATAAAATGATTTACCATTTCCTAAAAGCAATGCATCTTGGTTGTCTAATGATGATGTCAAGGGCCTTCTATCGCTTTGTAGCAGTAGTGGTGAATCATTGACGAGAAAATACATTACTATCCAGGGAGATTTATTGTTTGTAGCAACCTTATGTTTTTATGAACTATTTTACACTGTAAGATTTTTTGTTGCTGTTGTTGTTTTTTGTTTTTGTTTGTTTGTTTTGTTTGGTGTGTGTGTGTGTGTGTGTGTGTGTGTGTGTGTGTGTGTGTGACAAGGTTTCTCTGTGTAGCTTTTGCGCCTTTCTTGGAACTCACTCTGTAGACCAGGATGGCCTCTAACTCAAAAAGATCCAACTGCCTCTGCCTCCCAAGTGCTGGGATTAAAGACATGAGTCACCACAGCCTGCCTACATTGTAAGTTTTAAGGAAGAAAATCAGTAAATAATCCAGTGTATTGGTGATGACGATGTTGTCAAGAGTTTTTCAATGTAGGAAATAGTTTAAGTTTTAAAAGATGGTCAGTTTATGAAATGGAAACATGAAAAATGAGCTCCTAAATATTTTCTTTGAACTAAAATGGGAACATAAAAAACTCTGTTCAAATTGTATCAAGAGGAAATTTAAACAAGATGTACTGTGTTATCATGTACTTGAATCAGTTCTGAAGTCAATGCTTTCCTAGAACTATTAGGATGTAGTCTTAATCACAAACATCATTGAATTGTACTTAGAGATTCTTATAGTAGAAAATTATATATTACTTACATTTATTAACACATTATTTTTGGTTTTATTAAATTATTTCTTATCTGCATATTTAAAAATACTTAATGGAAAACACATTCAATAGTGTCACAAAGAATGTATAGCAAATTTTTTTAATAGATTGACTTTTTTATTTTTATTTTTAATGTATGTGTGGGTATTGCCCACATGCAAGCAATCCCCACTGAGGCCAGAAGAGAGCATCAGATTTCCTAGGAATGAGTTACAGACAGATGTGAGCTGCCTTGTGTGTTGTGGGAACAAAATCTAGGTCTTCTGAAACAACAAGTACTCTTAATTGATGAGCTACAGCCAACAGGGTTTTATGTCTGTAGATATGGACGTAGGTGTCTGTGCAAATTCAAGATGAGTAATTCTAAGTAATATTTGGTAACAGGATCTCAGTATTTTAGGACCTATCATTTTCTTTCTATTTAACGATAGTAGTTAAATTTTTGACAGAAAAAAATTAGAACAGAAAGCTGAGGCACAAAATCATACCAATAACATGTTTAATGACAACGTGGCATGTATAGGTGCATATACAGCAATTTTCACATTCATTTTATATCAGTCAACATGTGACGACACCATTATCAATTGGCATTGTTTATTGAATATTCTTACATTTACATAGTTTTTGGTGATGTCATCTGGCATGGTAGCTACTCGGTCCTCAATATGTATCTAATTTCAATATACATCTAATATTATTCCTTATTTAACAATTTTATTTTTTAACTGATTGGGAGAGTGGCTGGCTGTACAAACATTTTAAACATGAATTAAAAGTATATTAATATTTTAATAAAACTATCAAGTTTTTTGCTACTCAAAAGGTATGTTAAAACATAGTACTTTTCATTACATTGTCTTTATAATGGCATAATTTGATTTAATTCACTGTTTATCCAAACAATTAGCTGTCAACTCTGCAAGGAAATTTAAATGAATTCACTTCTTTGATGTTTTCAAGACAGCTTTCATGTGCACTATTTTCTTAATAATGTGATTTCTATTCCATTAAAGACACACTCACAAACTTTTGCAAAGTATTTTCTGTCATTAAAAAAATAGCTAGAATTAATTCAAATGTCCACTATAACGAAGTCAAATCATATACCAACCTTATCAGTAAGGAAGAACATTTGGAAAGAAAGAGCTCCTGAAGTCATAAGTATGGCAGAAAATTTTAACAACAGCACACATAAACATGTAACATTACTAAGGCATCAAATTACTGCAGGGCATATGTAAGTTTTTGAAATAAGTAAAATGTCTTGTAAAATAGCAAACTCTGCACCTATTAATGGATACAACTTATTAAGACATATAGGGTCTGGAAGACATGCAAATGGTTAAGTGCTTACTGTGAATATATGAGGAACTGAGATCATATTTCCAGTACCCACTTAAAAGTTGGGCCCAGAGGGGCATACCTTTAATATCTCTGCTGGTAATAGGAAGAAGAGACAGGTAGATTGTGAGGCTTGGTGGTCAGCCAGCCTGTCAAAAACAGTCAACTCTAAGTTCAGTATGAGACTTGGTCTTAAAATAAGATGGAGATAAATAAAGAAAAATATTCAAAGTCAACTTCTGACCTACACATGCATAAGTATGTAAGTGTACCCACCACATACACAGGTACACATGCATGCATACAAAGATATTCATTAGTTTTTGTATTTTACATATACATATGTTTTAAGCTCATAAAAGTCAACTAAGACATAACTAATGAGAAACTGATATAATTGACTGTAGAAATATTCAGTAGAATGTTACTAAAATTATTTTTGAGATGCAAAATTTTATTAAAAGTCTTACAATTAAAGTCAAATAACTCCATAAAACTTGTTCAGATGAAACACATTTTGTCTAAGAAGTGCATTCTTTAGTCTGTGAACTTATTTCTCAATGCATAAAATAAGGTTCTCAAACATACCTTAAACAGTGTTTCCCATCCTTAAATGTTTCCTGTGGGTCAGGAGCATGTAACAATATAGATGCATAAGTCTTGCCAGGACATTTTATGAGTTTATATAGGTACTACAATCTGAGACCACAATCACATTTCAAAATCAATTGGGAGCAAGCTCACTTATGTCACTGTCAGCAGGCTGAAGTTCCTCTTGGGCTGGTGGTTGGAAATTTTGTAATGGAAATATGTGAAAATCTACAGACATTCATACAAAAATAGCCACCTTATACATAAAAAATCTGTAATGTATTTGTGAGATACAGTTTAAAGTCTATTTATGAAACAGCAGAAAGAAATCCATCTTCATACTTATTAGACCATGCATTTCCACTGAAAAGCAATTATATTCTTAATGTCACAAAGCACATTATGATGCTGAAAAGATATGGTGGTAAAAATTATAATTTTAATTACATTAAAAACGCTGAAATAACAGCATTATTAAAAATTGCTGAAAATTCAAATTCTAAGTAGGTGACTAAACAACTGACTGAAAAGAATGAGATAATAATGCACTAAATAGAGAAGACACTGAGCACTAAGAATTTAACTCTTCAAAGAATATACTGAATTTATTTCTTCCAAATTGGTCTCTGTTCATGTGAACACTTTTGAACAAATTTGGACAGAATGGAGACATTTTTCCTATATTCTTTTCCTTGAGGTCTCTCTTTCTCTGATTTTTGAATATCTTAAATATCATTTCTAGTACTATCAAGTACTTAATCAAGAGAGATCAAATCGTACATTTTTTCTTTTCTCTTGCATAGTTGATGGAACAGTTCATGTGTATTTTGTCTTCATCATTAAAATCTCAAGTGATATCACACTACATTATCTTTGAGTTTTCAGTGAGTCTTTTATTGTGTTTACTCCATATGTATTAAATATTAGTATTTTGTCAAAAGCACTTAGCTGAATAAAATGATGTAATGATTTTAATGAGTATTGCCTCAAAAGCCTGTGACTTAGGGATAAGGAAATAGTTAAACAATATTATTAGAAATAACAGTAGTTTCTCAATTAGATGAATTTTAATTGTTACAAATAATATTACCTTCCATCTACTGAAAAACTCTATATGACATTAATTCTATATGGATATATTATAGTTTAATAACTCTGATAATACTTCCTTGGTGTTTGTTATAATTATTATTACACATAAAATATTATTGATATTTTAAATATTTATAATTTATTTTATAAGCATTTATATAAACCAACATTAACAATCACTTAATCACATGACAAAGACCCTTTGTATATATAATAGGAAAAATACATACCATGTTGAACATCTTTTCTAATCAAAATTACTTGTTACATGCATTTTCCAGTCACTCATAATAAGGAGCCTGTAAGCCTGGCATGAAGCTGAGTAAACAAATGACTAGAGGCATAAAGATGTTTTTCAGTCACCTGGCTAATAATTCTAGGGCAAAGCACTCAAATCGGGAGTCTAATCTGCTTCCACTTTGACTGAGTTGTTGCTGGATTTTTTTTTTTTATTTCATTATATTATCTTTAGTGAAGGTTAAGTGTAAGTTAGATAAGAGGACATTTATTTCCTTTCATAAACAATCTTCTGGTGTCATTTGGGTATTATCAGATGTTTTCCAGAGATGTAAATGTTGTGGGTTGGAAACACATAGCACGTACCTTCCTTGACTTCATAGTAAGTATATCAGAAATCAGGAAGGCTGTAAATGATATTTTTCTTAATGCACTTGTGACAGATCAGATTCCTGAAGACTAGAAAGAGGTTGTCACAACACACATCAGAAAAGCATTAAGTGATGAGAAGTACGGGAAGAGAACATCAGTTAGCTTAATATAAATTATGGAGGAAGCTATATTATAAAAATGAACTACAGGGAATAAGTGCTTATACAGACATACCACATCCAAAACAAAAATAAAATTGTTTCAGTAACTTATTTGGTCAGTGTTGTGTGGCACAGCTATGTTCACTGTCACTTGTATGGCTTCTAGCTTTCCACCTTAACTGGGCATTGTGGGTTTCCAATACTGCAGGCATGGTATGGGTCAAAATCAAGAATGATCTTGAGGTATCAGAATATATCTTTAACTTAAAAACATTAGTGAGATTCTAGCAGTCTAATAAATAGCTTGGCTACTTAGTTATCTAATAGAAAGGTGCTAAATGTATAGAGTAATTATTTTTGCCTATACACACTCCAAACTTAGTGACCTAATTCAAAAACTGTCTGAGCATTCTCAGAAGGGTTGTCAATGGATGGGTCATTTTGCTGCAGGACCTGTTTTTCATTGGACTTAACTAAAACAGTTTGTTATTTTATTTTGGTTTTTGTTTTTTGTTTTTTTCTTCACTCCAGAATGTACAGTGTGGAAGTACCTGTCACATAGGTGTGATGGTAAATAGTACCTGTCAACATAACTGGGTCAACAAAGTCCCTGATGATTGGTCAGATTTGCTTTCAGGTGTGTTTGTTGAGGCTATTTTTTTCCCATGAGGTTAATGTTTACAAAGATTGCCCAATTAATTAAATTGCCCTTTATAACATGAGTGAGCCATATATAGTAAGCTCAAAGTTTGATTAAGACAAAAAGGTGCCCCGGCCAGTGGGGTTTCAACATGGGCGACCCACCTGTGGGAGCGAATGAGAGACAGGGGACACAAGAGATGGACAGCAAGACAAGATTCTGATCAAGCTGCCAATCTTTATTTCTCTCCACATGGCTTATATAGCATAGGAGGGGAAGGGGCAGGAAGGAGGGAAGGGGAAGGGACATGGAAGGGGTGCAGTATGTGGGAGACATGCAGGTTGTGCAACTGCAAGATGTCTGCTAAGGTCACTGGTCAGGGGTCATTTGTTCTGTTGCTAGGCTACCTGATCATGGAATGCTCTTTACATTTGGTTGCCATGGCACCTGACTGTGGAATGTTCTTATCTTGGGTGCCTCCGGTTAGTAAACAAGTGTTACTGCTCTGGGGAAGGACGGTAGGCTTATGACTTGTTCTCGGGCATAGCTACTACTTTCCATGGTTCATGTTTTGTTCCTGAAATCTTGGTCCCTAACAAAAAGGCTCACCAAATGCAAGGTGGAGAGGACAACTGTATTAGTCAGGGTTCTTTAGAGCAAGACAAATTAGACAATGTGACTCTCTCTAAAAATGTGGCAAGGGCATATTAGAATGACTTAAAAGCTGTGTTCCAGCTAATCCAACAATGGCTCCTTATGAGTGGAAGGTCCTCCAAGAATCCAGTAGTTGTTTAGTGAATGAGGGTGGGTGTCTCAGCTGGTGTTCAGTATACAGTATGCTCCAGAATCCTAAAGAGCAGGTCCTTATGCCAGTGAAGGAATGAATTTGCTAGTGAGGCATAAGCAAGCAGGCAGAATAAAAATTTCTATCTTCCTTGTTCTTATAGCCTTCCAATAAAAGGTGTGGCCCATATTAGTAGTAGATCTTCCCACCTCAAAAGTTCTGGATTAAAGGCATGCCTTTCCACTGCAAATATACAGATTAGAAGTGGATTTTCCTACTTCAAAATAAGCAAACATCTCTCACAGGTGTGCCCCATTTGAGGATTTTAGTTAATTCCAAATGCTGTCAATCAAGTACAGCCAACACAACACTTCTTCCCCAACTACCATGAACTAACATTGGTCACATTCTTCTTTTGCAGTCAAACTGAAACATTGGTTTTGCTTGGATTTTAAGCCTGCTGGGTTTTATATAGGACCATACACCACTGGCTCACTTGACTTCCAGTTTTTGGAATTCAAATGTTAGAAGGTCAACCTCCATGATCACATGAGTACATTACTTTTATTATATCTGTCTTCCTTCCCATTTGTCTCCATCCTTTTCTTCTTTTTCTCTCTCTGCTCCCGCTCTCTTTCACACACACACACACACACACACACACACACACACACACACACACACACACATGCTTTCTCCCGTTTTGTTTTATTGGAAAATCAAGGGGAATCCCTTCTCAGGGTGACAACAGGAAGTTAAGCATATAGAAAGGAAACATATTTTACATGTTTATTAACCATGATAACTGTGAAACTTTCACCTATAATCTGTCAGACATAGTTCTACAGGAGAGAGGATTCTATGAGGATTATACTGTTGAGGCAAATGTGACATTTTCATGGCATGTACTCATTATATTATCATAGGATCAATATAATATGATCAACTTTATGAACTTCAGTTTGTTTCTTAGTTAATCATGCTATAAAATGGATTTAGTATAGAATATGCTTGATATCTACAAAACTTAAGGATCAAGTACACACTACTAAAGTTAACATTGTATATTTTTATGTTATTTCATGATTTAGAAGTTACTATTAAAATTGATGATAAATACACAACTTTAAATTCCATACTATTTTTGGAGAAGTAAAGCAACTTCTACATGTGTTTTGGTTTTCCTAAATATAGTGAATAGTCCACTTGATTATTACTATCAATACTATGTTTTCAGATTTTAGTAAATTTTGATGAGATTGGAGAGATAGATGCTTTAGCTGTTAAGAGCACTGGCTGCTCTTCTAGGGTACCTTGGTTCAATTTCTAGTACCAAGATGGCCATTTACAGCCATCTATATGTCCAGTTCAAGGCATTCTGACATCCTCATATGGACGTATATGCAGGAACAACACTAATGCACATGAAAAAAATCTGTAACACATGAAAACTTTTGAAGAAGTGTTGATTTGACTTTCACTAGCTCTTGAATTATACAGGGAGGAAGTGGCGTAGCATAAAAGATGGAGACAATGAGAAGAAAAAAGAAAAGGCAATAAAAAAACATAACATAAAAGAGACTATTTGGTGAGCAAGAATGTCGTCTTAGATATTTTACAGAAGTACAAATGCAATATATATATGGAGACTGCAATGAACAAAGGTTCTGAAATAGAATAATAACTACCAAGAGATAAAGAGATGGAAGGAAGAAAGTTAGGAAATTGGAGGCATTGACCAACCAGTTCTAGAACTTAAGTTCTAAGACTTTCATTAAAAAAGCACGAAAAATACCCAGGAATTCATCTTTTTACAGATACACAGCTGTAGTTAGAATTTTCCTGCCTGGCTCACAATCAGGACAAATCTCTCTCACCCGCCAGGCCCATAGACGCTCAGACCCAACACAAGAAAGCACACAGAAACTTACATTGTTTACAAACTGTATGACACCGTGGCAGGCTTCTTGTTATCTGCTTCTATCTTAAATTAACCCATTTTTGTTAGTCTATACTTTGCCACATGGCTTGTGGCTTACCGTTGTCTTTACATGTTGCTTCTCATGGCAGCAGCTCACAGTGTCTCCCTCCAGCCTTCTGCTTCCCACAATTCTCTTCTCTGCTTGTCCCGCCTATACTTTCTGCCAGGCTACTGGCCAATCAGCATTTTATTTATACAGAGTGATATCCACAGCACACAGCAGCACTGTTAATTGTACACCTCAAAGTCAACAGAAGCAAAGGATTAGCATTTTTACAAAATTTTAAATTATGGTCACTAAAAATGATCACTTACAGGTTTATTGGGAAAAAATCAGGCAAACCTTTGAGACTTATATTAAGTCATGAATTCCTAAAAAAGTAAAATATTATTATGCAATGAATGTGGCTATTTAGTTTAGCTAAAGTTTATATTAAATAGATTCTCAAAAGACTCTGAAGTAAGGTGTTGGGTGATGTCTTGGTTGGAAAGATACCTGTTCTGAGTTGGGCTCTACAATAGCCACCACATAAAGCCAGGTGTTGTTATGTGCTTATGAAACACTAGTTCTGGAATTGTGGAGACAAGGAGATTCCAGGGTTTTCTGGCCAGCCCTTCTAGGCAATGACTGAGCACTGAGTTCAAGGAGAGACAGTGTTTCAAAAGATATGGTGGAGAGGGATACAGGAAGGCACTTAGCAAGGCTGTCTGGCTTCCAAATACTTATGTACACTCACACACGTGATTCAGAAAGGAAAAGAAGCATATAATATAGAACGTGCGGTTTCTTATTTCAGAACTGTCAATGTCAGTGTAAAGATCACAGTAAAAGCAGGGATGAGAACAGGTGAGAGAAGCAGGTGAGGTGCAGAAAATGCAAAGCATTCCAAGCTTCCCAGGAGGTCGCTATTACCTTAAATGCAGGAGGATGGCGATGGAGAGCTTTCAGTGGGGGCAGAGAGGCGAGCAGGTGTTTTCACTTGTGAAATACGTTTGATTATGAACATTTCACCAGTTTTGCAATCTTAACAGTGTTGGTGGTGGCTAATCATGGGTCACAGAGAAAATGTGCTTCCTCATGATGATGAATCTGCTAACAGAACATGTAATCTAGCTTCATATAAATTGAACAGGTGAGAGCCTCCCCTACATAATTTCAAGAAAAAAAAAGATACTACTAATACAAACTGCATTGTTTCCTTTTTAGCAATACTTTTAATATATTTAATAGGACAGAGATATTAATAATTCCTCATTTCTCCCATTTATCCCCCCAACTTTAATATAGACTAGAAAACTCAGTACATTGCTTTTAATTAACACTCAGGAACAGAGGACTATAGAACTCCCTTGGGTGGCTTACATAAATGACATTTCCATAGTGTTTTTTCATATGCTGTACCAGTGTTCTTAGCTGCCCAATGTGTGAAACAATAAACAGATCATTTTAAGGTGTTCAGCATGGTAATTTGTTCGCATCGGGAGAAAACTGCCACACAGTCTGAATCATCACTCATTATTCTGTGCTCTTATTTCCAAGGAAACATCTCAATATCTAATCACATAGAAAAACAGTAATTAAATGTAATTTGGTGTTTAAACAAGGAGTTATAATATAGATAAGATAGATAGATACACTCTATTTACTTTCAAGCAAAAGCATAATCAGTATATGAAGTGTAGACTCTTGTATCTTTTTCCAAGATGATTATTAGTGTTCTAATGAAAACCAAATTGATATGCCATTCATATTATCTGACTGTGAGAACCAACGCTGCCTATATGACAAGGGGGAGATCTCTCACATAGTCTAAGCATGTTATTTATTTCTAAGATTTAAAGAAATATTTGATATCTTCATTGATGTAACAGAGTTTCATGGATCCAAATGAGTAAAGTTTTGAATAATATATAGTTTTCTCTTGAAAAGAAACATATTAAGGATATCTAGATAGAATTTTTAAAAATATATTGATTTATTATTTATGAGAATGATTGTGGGGTATGTGATATGGCTGGGTATGTAAAAATGCTTCACAAGCCTGACAACCTGAATTAAAATCCAGGAACCTATAGTGGAAAGAGAAAACAGACTCCCATAATTAGTAACAAGAGTTCTGTGGTAGACACACACACATACACACACACACACACACACACACACACACACACACACACACTATAACTGTCACAAGCAAGAGTTAAAATGTATTTGGAATCCCATAAAAAAGACATTGTAGGGTATATATCAATGCAAATGTCTCATCCCATTAAAAAGCACTGTGTAATTTATACACTTTTTAAAAGCAAAATTGCTCAGGCAGCAAATTCAAAGTGACATGGCTCTTCATATCGTATATGTGGCACTATTAATTTTGCAGCATCTCCAGGATTCGCTAAAAATAGTCAGTCATTAAGTCATAGTTATCCACCCAGCTTGCTGAGGTGTGCATACCCACAGTCTGTGCTCATGGGCGAAGATGGGGGCACTAAAGAGCTCGTTAATATAAATAATGGAGTGAACAAACAGATGTTGCCTCAGGCAGTACAATTATTGGTCAATAACTCCTCCTTAGCTATCTATGATACTAAGGCTTTATTTTAGAACATTGTTTCTTTTTCTTTGATCTGATAATTTTCCTTTTACATCCTGGATCTTTTTGTTATTTTCTGCAAGCAAACTGACCCCATAATGATCCAAACCTATTGATCTACATACATAGTGATTTCATTCACTCTTCGAGCATTAATAATGAAATCCTTAATAATACTAAAAATACCAAATGCAATTCTGGTATTTTTGAAGTGCTTTGTTGTTGAAAGAGATATTCCAAATAATTAGATTTGTTGGCACCTTTAATTAATGTGCAGTGATGCCAAGAAGCACATAATAATCACAAACATTTTAATGAAGAAAAAGTTCAAATATGGATATATAAGTACCAGGCATAAGATAAAGACATTATATGTTTAGAAGGTCAATGTCAGCTATGGCCCTTAATTGTAAACACTAAAATACTTTAAAGCAACTATTCTTACTGTTTTAAACTTGTGAATGTCTGTCTGTCTGTGTACAAAGAGGTATATCAGTTTTACTTTTTATATAATTTGAGATGTATTTTTATTCAGAAAATGTTAACCTGCACACACTGTGATAGTGTTAAGAATGGATAGATAAGTAATCATGTTCTCTATTCTCAGATTAGTAAAGGAAACTGCTTTGTGTGTTCCTGAAAGACTGAGTGTTTTGATGTTGAAAATGATTTTGCATAAAGTCTTTAGGTCAAGATGGTTCATCCTGTTATTCATGTTTTCTTCCTCATTATTCATTTTTTCTTGGTAAATTCTTTCAATTTAAAAGGGCTTTACAACCTTCAATTTTATTTGTAGTTTTATTCAATGCAGTTTTGTTCATTCATTTTTAAGAATCTCTTTGATACCCATATGTTTGCTATATTTTGCTGAAAATCCTTTTATCATCACAAAATGTCCCATTATCTTTAGAAGATTTTTTTCCTTCTGAAATATTTTTTTCTGATTATAACAGAGACATATCAACTTCTTTTGGTTAATGCTTTCAAGTTTATTATACCCCAATCACTTTAGGGAAATGTGGGAATTTTGTTGCGTTTCCTTTTTACTACACATTCATTTCTTCTTGTTCTATTTTACAAATTATTTTTCCACACATCTACATGCTGTGGATGATTACTTGGTAAATAAAACACTGATTGGCCAGTAGCCAGGCAGGAAGTATAGGTGGGACTAACAGAGCGGAGAATTGGGAGAACAGGAAGACAGAAGGGGACACTGCGAGCGGCCACCAGGACAAGGAAGATGTAAGGTACCGGTCTCCAGCTACATCTACATTTTACACTTGAAGTGTATAGAGCATTGATACTTAAATAAGTTGCCGATACTTGCATTTTAATTTGTTGTATATTTATACAAAACTTGGTGTTACTTTCTCCTTTCTGTCTTTTTTAGTATTAGATTTTTAAAATAATTCCAATAGATTTCATTAGTAGTATCCTACATATCTTTATTGTTATTTTGAGTTCTTGCTTTATAGGTGTGTGTGTGTGTGTGTGTGTGTGTGTGTGTGTGTGTGTGTGCATTGCACCTGCACCTGCGTCTACAGAGGCCAGAGGGGTACGTTGTGTGTCCTGTTCTGTCATTCTCCATTAAAAAAGGATCTCACACTTAATCTAGAATAGATTGGCATCCAGAAAGACCTGGATACCATACTTATATTGCCAATAGTATTGTGGTTACAACAGGAAGCCATGACTAGATATTTAATTAGACAGCATGAAATAGAACACTTGTCTTTACACGTGTGTACTAAGTACCCCAACAGTATCCTGTCCCCAAAACTTATTTCTTTATTTCTTATTATAGGCCAATGAGCTACTTCTAGCCAATTTTATTATTTAGATATGACTGTTAAGTATTGTGAGGATTGGTTGAGAGAAGACCCTAGTAGTTAGCTTATATGTTCCAATCTCAAAAGAACAATCTAGTTACGAAATCTTTATTAATTTTTGATCTTTAGGATTTATTCATATTGGTATGCCTTCTACTACATTCATATATTTTATGTACAGATCAGCAATACTGTACATATTAAAAAATATGCTTCGGCTGTAGTAGGGCCACGAACCCTGACATGGCACTCAGCTGCAATTCTGGCTGGATGTTACCATGACGTTGAGTAGCAGAGCAGGCCACTCAGATCTGTATACATACTGGCCCTCGGAGTTGTGATTACTGTATAATGTGGTTTGGAATGTGCAAATGGTGAATGCCAAGATTCCTGTAAACTCTAACTGCAACCACATCTTCTTGAATAAGTTTTAGTGGTAAAATGTTCTACTGTCTACTTTACAGTTTGGATCCAGTGTCTTCAAGGATTTATTTATTAAAGGTTTGGCATAGTTGGTACACAGCTTTATGGTTTTTTTTAATAGGTAGCTTAATAAAAGAAGTATGAAATTTATCAATGGATTAATACATAGTTATTGGTGAAATTATTAAGGCCACTCCATGTAGTTAAAAGGGAGGTTTATTTTGTGGGGTAACTTACAAATGAAGGGATAAGTTGCAGGGTCTGGGAAAGGTATGGTGCAGTCCGGTGGTGTTCTCTAGACAACTCTGCTCGGTCTGCCTCCAGCGTCCAGGGTCTGGAACCAAGAGAGGCCTTTCCTCTACATCCTGGGTCTTCAGTGTCCTCCTTCAGCCCTGCCTTGTGGGTGTGACCATTACCGAAGCCTCAATGGGGATTGGAACTTCCAGGCCAAGGCTGGAATGGCTACCCACTACACATAATTGAGCTAATGATTGAATTAGTGAACTTTAAGAGGTTATGGAACCTCTAAAAGGCATTATATATTCTGAGGGAGCAAGTCACTTGACGGACGGACCTTTCTCTCACACTCTCTGTATTCTACAAGGCAAGAAGTACAGCCCTGTTCTCCATCATGTTTCCTACCAAAGTGACTTACTATGACTCCAGAAGCAATGGAGTCAAGTCAGCATAGATGAAAACCTCTCGAAACATGGCCAATAGCAGCATTTCTCCCTCTAGTTGATTTATCTCAGGTATTTTTGCCACAGTGGTAGAAAGTTGTCCTCTACAGGCTGAAACAGGAACATTTACCCTAAGGTGGCCTGCACTGGGCAAAAGAACCTAGGGACTTTGGTTTTGGGTCCCTTCCTGAAACAGTTTTGTCCCACCAAGTGCATAGGCTCTAATAGAACAGAGAACCAGGAATAATTCACAGATGGCCTCATAGCTTTGTCTAGGTGCTCCTGAACAAAGCAACTAGTTCTTTGTAATCGAAAATAGTCCTTTTAGCAAGTTGTTCCCCAGCCATACTTTTGAACACATATTCATCACTGTTTTCCTAGTAAAACTGCAATCCTTCCAAGTTTGTATTTTCTTTTTTCCCCCCCACATCTTTCTGTCATAATATGATATAAATTATGCCACACATGGAATATTGCTTAGAAAGTTCTCTCCCAAGAAACTTCCACTTCTCAGTACAGATTCCAATGAAGTTTTACATAATGGAAAGGAGGTGGGCCTAGCTCTTTGCTCCATCATGGAATCGGAGTGCTAACAATTGTAATCACAGTTAAAATAGCATAATTCTCAAGATAAGAAATATGAATAAGTAATGAGTACCATGAGAAACTTCAAGGAGAGAGAGCTGAATAAACAAATAAAAGTTAACTGGGAATGAGAAGTCTATGTGATTGTACGATGGAAAATTTGATAAAAACCATAAGTGATAAGACCGCAGAATGAAGAGCTTAACTTCAGAGGACCTACTGGAAGGAAATAGTGGGGATAGGGAAATCAAAGATCAGAGACTTCAATATCTTCACAATCTCCAAAGTCAGAAACTGAAGTTTAATTTCTGTGAAGTTAGCACACTACACGGAGCACTTCAGGAACACTGATGAAAGGCAGAGACAGTCTGGGATTTTGGTAGATGAGCCTCTCTCAAGATACATGGTCGTCATGTAGGATTAATAGAGCCTGAGTGGATTTAGCTCAACAAAGCCCAATGCAAAGGCCTTTATATAATGCAAGGACAAGCCACTGCTAATGTAATTTCTGTGCAGAAACATATTTCAGATGAAGATGAAATCAAGGCTCTTTACAACACACCATCTATATTTTAAACATTTAATTAAAATATACTAGTAATTTGAGGAAGCAAGAACGTGACATCAACTCAAAGAAAACAAATAAATAGAAAAATATAATCATGTGATACATTTGTTGAAATTAGCAAAGACCTAAAAAATATTCAAAATATGATAAATAAGTTACCAGCAAAATGAATAGACTGACAGACAAAATTTCACAAGAGTCAGGAAATCATTTCAAAGGAACTACCCACAAAGTCATTTGGAACAGTATAGTTAAAATGTTAAGAATACAGAAGAAATACAGAAAGGTATCATTATCCCTAAGGATTGTTTAATAAAAATAATCAATTATGAATTCATACGATAGCTAATTTTAGGTATCAGCATAACCAGATTAAAAAGCACCTGGATTATTACTAAAGCATTATTTTCTGGTTGTGCCTGTCAGCAATATCCAGAGAACCCTAGAAGCAATCTTGTTTACTGATTGGTGAATTTCTCCTTCAGTCTGAGCAAGTGCCACCTAATTGCTTGGGGAATCCAAACAGAATACAAAGGAAGAACAGCTGTGTGCTGCTCAACTTGGTTGGAGGGAGAGAAACCTTTGTTTGAATAAGAAGAACCACAAAGGAGCTTGTGTTTGAAAGTTTGACTCCCAGTTTGGAGTGCTCTTTGGGGAGTTTGGGGAAGCTTTTTTAGGTAGAGCCTGGCTGGAGGAAGTAAGTAACCCGGCCAGCCGCAGTATTTGGGAGTTTATAGCTTCCCCTGCTTCCATTGCTCACTTTCTGCCTCCTGTGTTCAGATAAAATGCAATGAGTCTGCCTTAGTATAAAGAAGCCTCCTTAAGCCAGGTGGTGGCGGCACATGCCTGTAATCCCAGCACTCGGGAGGCAGAGCCAGGAGCGTCTCTGTGAGTTCGAGGCCAGCCTGGTCTACCAAGCAAGATCCAGGAAAGGTGCAAAGCTACACAGATAAACCCTGTCTGGAAAAACAAAACAAACAAACAAACAAACAAAAATAAAAGAAGCCTCACATGTACCCATTAGGAAAATAAAACCATGCCCTTTTGGCATCTCAAGAAAATGCCAGCTCCCTCCACTTTAAGTTCAAGACATTAAGGCAGTAAACTCACTTAAAGAGTCAGACCCAGACTAGTGCTCCAAATCATGTAAGACTTTGGCATCATCCATATGATGCTGATTTTTCAGATATGTAGAATACATGATTTTACAGGTCCATAAACTTACACATTCAAAACTAAAGTGTAAGAATGCAGGCCTTGTGTTGTGGGTCCAGAGCCATTGATAAGAACACACAACCTAAGAGACAATGCATGAAACTGTAAGACTGAAGCTATAGATGCGATCAAAACACCAGAAACTTGAAGCAGACAGGAAAAGAGCATATCTGACAATCAAAGCTGCAGGTAGCAAGTGTAGCCTGCTCAAGAATGAAGCTATATGGGATGCATCCCATGGCGGTGGTGGCTCCACAACCCCACACAAGCTCTGTCATGTGAGTTTGTGCCTTGGGTATTAGTTTTTGCCATATTGAGATTTGGGGTTGGGTTGGGTTGACCATTCCTCACTGTTACTCTTCAGTTGTTCCCTTTAGGAATGGGAATGATCACCTTGTTCAACTCGTGCATGTTGTCATTATATAGCTTCCTTTTGATTTCATGTGGGCTCAAACCTAAGAGTTTGACATGATTCTTCAGAAAGACTTTAGGCTTGGACCTTCTGGACAATACAGAAACAGTTGGCTCTTTGAGGAAGATATGAACATGTTTCAACTGTATGCAGCTTTGTTATATTAGGGAGAATTGTGACTTTGTTGTTCTTTTATTTGCCATTTAAATATGGTAATTGTATTTGGGTGTAACATTGAAAAAGAATGATCTTGTGATGGTTAACCTTGATTCTAAGCTTAAAAGTTTAGTAAAACATTCCTTTGGTTATATTTTTGAGGTAGTTCTTACAGAGGAATAGCTAAGATAAGATGCCCGGCTACAAGCTTCCCCAATGGCCATCATGAGGTGAGTAACTACTCCCCAACTATCTGCTACAACAGTAACACTGGGCCTCATCACAGACCCATGTAAAGGAACAAGCAACCAAGAACTGAAAGTGGAGGTAGAAATAGATCAATCTGGATGACATTTTCTTTTATTTTCCTTGAACCAATGCTGCTAATAAATTTCATCTAACATTTTATTTTTTTACTATATTAGATCTCTGTCAACACTGACTAACACAAAGAGACAGAAAGAGTGAATCTTTAGCGATTTAATGGGTAATAATAAGAAACCAAAAAATTATAGTATCCTAGATTGAGGAGATAAAATATTAATATGGGATAAAAAACATCATATATTATCCCAAACACCCAAAGGGAAAAAAACTGATAACCAGGCTAGATAAAAACTGAAAACCAGATCACAATAATCACAGTATTGTCAAAGTACTAAAAATTATATATATAAAGAGAACTTTTTGATCCAAGTCAGTAAAAACAAAATAAAGTAATAAAAAAGGTGGAGCATAAAATAAAAAACAATAAACCAAACTACTAAGCAGTGGAAATGAAAGAACAATGAAAAAATGTCTGGCCATGCTTGTCAAAAGCAAACGACAAAAGCCAGTAGTGCCTGGGAATATGGTTTAGTTGGTTATGTGCTTGCTGAGGAAGAATGAGGACCTCAGTTTGGACCTCTAATCACCATGAAAATAGCTCAGGCCTTGCTGCACAGTCAGTCTAAATGAATTGGTAAGCCCAAGGGTCAAGGAGAGACCTTGATTCAAAGAACATGGAGGAAAACAATGGAGATAGATGCCTTGCTTTAACCCCTCACCTATAGGTGTACTTGCATAAAAGTGCATATGTGCATACACCCCAACCCACCCACCTAATATATATATATGTGTGTGTGTGTGTGTGTGTGTGTGTGTGTGTGTGTGTGTGTATGTGTGTGTGAAATCAACCTATACAATTATGGAAAAATTGAAAAAGTTTCCCATAAAATTTAATCACCACAAATTAAATGGTATCATAACAACGTGGAAAAGAAGTAAATAGTTTTGCTGAACACAAAACTGCAGATAATTCTCATTGGTAAGTTTTTGCATTTTATGTGACATGAAATGATACTAACTCCAGATGGATGAAAAGTTAAGGAAACACATAAATGTGAAATAGTTACTACAAAAATAATTTGAAGTTAACAAAATTCTTTATAGCAGTTAAAATGGAATTCTAAAACTAGTCTATTTTTCTAAATATATATATATATATAGGAGTGGAAAAAATCAATGAAATGATTCCTAATTATGTTCTTCTATATTCATAGAATGGTTTTTAGTCCACTTTTCATCAGACAGGCTTCTTTCTGTAGCTGATGTGTCTGGATGCAGAAACCCACAGTCAAACATTAGCTAGAGAGTGTAGTAAGAGTTTTCCTGCCTGGCCCACATTCAGGACAAATCTCTCTCACCCTCCAGGCCCATAGATGCTCAGACACAACAAGTAAACACACAGAAACTTATATTGCTTACAAACTGTGTGGCCGTGGCAGGCTTCTTGCTATCTAGTTCTTATATCTTAAATTAACCCATTTCTATTCATCTATACTCTGCCACCTGGCTTGTGGCTTACCTGTGTCTTTACATGTTGCTTGTCATGGTGGTGGCTGGCAGTGTCTCCCTACCCAGCCTTCCACTTCCCAGAATTCTCTTCTCTCTTGTCCTGCCTATACTTACTGCCTGGCCACTGGCCAAACAGCATTTTATTTATACAGAACGATATCCACAGCACTTCCCCTTTTCTTTTTTAGACTCAATCTCAGGGTCGTGGGTTCATGCCCCACATTGGGCACCAGATATTGGTGAAATTATTAAGGCCATTCCATGTAGTTAAAAGGGAGGTTTATTTTGTGGGGTAACTTACAAATGAAGGGATAGGTTGCAGGGTCTGAGAAAGGTATCACACAGTCCAGGGGTGTTCTCTGGAGAACTCTGCTCGGTCTGCCTCCAGCATCCAGGGTCCTGGAACCAAGAGAAGCCTCTCCTCTCAATCCTGGGTCTTCAGCAACCTCCCTCAGGCCCGCCTTGTGGGTATGACCATTACCAAAGCCTCAATGGAGGTTGGAACTTCCAGGCCAAGGCTGGAATGGCTACCCACTACATCAGAGTGAGTCCAGGTTAGAGGTCTCTATCAGATCCCTCCCCTAGGAGCTCAGAGAACCCTTGCAGAAGAGGTAGATGAGGAATTGTGATAATCAGAGAGGATACTAGAAGAGCAACGCCATGTAATCAACTAAGCAGGGTTCATTGGGAATCACAGAGACTGAAGAGACAATCACAGAGTCTACCTGGGACTGCAGTAGGTCCTCTACATATATGTTAATAGTTGTTGGCTTGTCATTTAGGTGACTCCTGACCATGGGAGTGTAGGTGTCTCTAACTCTGTTGCCTCCTCTTGGGATCATTTTCCTCCTATGGGGTTGCCTTGCCCATCCCTGATATGAAGGTCTGTGCCTAGTCTTATTGTATACAGTCCCTTGGTGGTCTGCTCTGTTCTGAAGGGAAATGGAGGAGCAGTGGATCTGGGGGAGAGTGGGGTGCAGAGGGGGACTGGGAGCAGGGGATGAATTGGGGGAAATTGCAGTTGGGATGGATTATGTGAGAGATTAGATTGTTTTATTTAAAAAAAGCAAAATAAAAGGTATGATATTTTAAAATAGAAGGCAAAACAAAGGAATAATAAAATTCAAACTTATTAATAACAGTAGAATATACCTAAAATGACATAATATTCACCACTGAAACAAAGCCTGACAGAATGAAAGAGAAAAATGATGGAAAGAAGGAACAGAAGGTGGGAGAGGAATCAAAATTATTAGTGAAAGAGATTTCAAATAATGTTATTTCAATAAATCTATGACATCAAATTCAAAAGTAATCTTACTTAAATTTATAGTAATTATATATATAAATCAGACATATTTGTTAAGTACTGTGTGAAGTATTGGTATATGAGAGCACTTGGTAATGTTTTAATCAGAGTGGGCACTATTTGAAAATCATTGATGAAGAAACATCATAATATTTCTTCTAGATTTTGAAATAACTGATGTTTTATCATTGCCTACATCAACCATATTGTATAATGATGCACAACAGAACATCTGTTGTTTTATTTTATAGTTGTTTTGCTTTGTCTGTTTTGAGGTAAGCTCTTATGGCTGGAAATTTATACTAATTTAAGGATTACCTTGATCTTATGATTCTCTTGTCCCCACATCCCTATTTCTAAGAATATAGGTAGATGCCACCACATACAGTTTATTCAGTGCTTGGGACTGAACACAGGGATTCTTGCATGTTAGATAAACACTCTACCACCAGAGATATATTCCAAGTTCAACAACTTACCTGTTTATAATAATAAATCAGTGTCCAGTGGTCAACCTTAGGCCAATGGTCAAGCCTTAACAGTGGTGGTGCTTAATGGAAGTTTCACAATAAATGAGCAGCTATCTTTGTCTGATGATATTTTTGTCATGTCTTTTTAGGATGAAAGTATGTAAACTTTTGTCTTATTGGGGTGGCAGTTTGAAGATATATACATATTGAAACCCTCCAGCTATATAATTTAAGCTGCATGTTATTATATATAAGTTCTGTACCAACATTTAATACTAGTTTTTAAAGATATATTTTGCAAATTAAGTGTTTTGTCCAAGTTACCCACCTTGGCAATACGAAGTGTCTTGCTCAAGGTTGATAAACAGTAACAACTAAGTAAATGAAACAAACTATAAATATTGTCTCTGACTTGTGAATGGTTAAGTGTAATTTTTGTTATCTAATAGGAGCTGCCAGATTGTGGCTAAGACACTAAACCTGGCCTGTTGATTGTATAATCTATTGTCTACTTTTCTGTTGTTGTAATGAGATAACATGACCAAGGCAACTTGTCAAAGAAAGCAATTATTTGCAGCTTACAATTTCAGGGTTAGAGTCTGTGACCACCATGGTGAGAACACAGCAACAAGCCTACAGGTGTGGTGCTGGCGGAACAATTGAGATCTCATATCTCAGTCCACAACCATGAGCAGACCGAGTTAACTGAGAATGGCATGGGCTTTTGGAAGATCAAAGTCCCAGTAACCTGTCACTGCTAACAAGGCCACATCTTCTGATACCTCCAAAAGAGTCCCACCAGCTCGAGACCAAATATTCAAACAGGTGAATCTATGGAGCCATTGTATTCAATCTCAAAGTTATTAATGGATTTTGCATTTTAAATGACTAGCAACCATTTTAAAAGAAGACAATACTGTATGAAGTGAGCAAGAAAGGATAAAATGTCAACAGGCAGATCTGTAAATGAAGTTTTATTACAATATAGGACAGTCAAAAATAATAAAGAATGTCACTCCCACATTAAACATGGTAGAGCAAGTATGGTTATAGAAGCATAAAATAAAGCAGAATTCACAGAGATAAATGTTGAAGGTGGGCCTGACATTTTGTTACATCTTACAGAAAATCTACTCTAAGTTATTGGAACAAGAAAAGCATTCCCAGTATGATCCATGCAAATAGCCAGCCATTTCAAAGCTACAAACTTGCAGGTGGGGATCACCCAACAGAATTAGTGAGAGGAGTGAAGTGATTAGCCAGGCTACTCATGTGGATATAATTTGGGAGGCTGTGAGATAAGGAGATAAGTGATTTCTACCTACACAGTTTCATAAGCTTTGCATAGATGAGACTTAAAAGTGCTTTATAAATTAAGGGAATTAACTACAGCACTACTAAACTGAAAGTACCACCTACACTACTTGCATAGTTTTCTATTAATAGTGCTTGAAGCATTAGCTGCCAAGGCCCTGGAATAAATTATTATGGAATTAGAGTGTGCAGAGATGAGTTATTGCCTCTTGCATGCACATTTCTCATAGCAAGAAAATGCCATATTTGGAGTCAATCTCTTGTAAAGTCCAAAAGCTATGAACAGTTACAATGACATAAGAGCTTAGACTTACAGGTTTATTAATATTTTATAGAAACAAAGTGGAGGAGATAAAGTGGATAATAATTTAAATGAAGGTGAGACAGTTCTTCAATGCCTCTTGATCCCTTTTTGGTCTCACACTGACTTTTAAGAGTGCAAACAGACATTTCTGGCTATATGAGAAATTCATTATTCTATGGCATTACTTATTAAGGAGGGTGACTATAGCTAGAATACTTTGCACTTAGACTTACCAAATTTTGATACATATCTGCAATATAGCATGAAAATATGTTTAAGGTGAAGATCATCAAGCCATAATTTGTACAAAAAAATGAAAACTTACAAATAGCAAACTCATAAAGATCCATTTCCAAAAGGAAAACTTATCATCAGACTACAATACAAGAAAAGTTCACAGTTCCCAAGGCCTTGTGGATAGTCTCGGAAAATTAAATAAGACCAATAGTGCAAAAATAGCCATCTGTCATTGCTCTGGTTGGCTTCTTTGTTCAGACATGCAGCTAACACAGTTCCTCTCATAGTAGAGAAAGACTGCCTTTGGATTTCATGTTAAGACTCCCTTCCACCAAAATAGATACTAAATGCTTAGAATCTGACGAAAGGAACTGTTTGGTGCTGTTTATGACAATTGGGCATAACTCTTGTCCAACCACAACAGATCTTTCGACTGCATTCAGTTCAAGGTCAGCCTCACTTTCTACTTCACAGCTACCTGCCAATTAAACCAGGAAATATGATGAGAAAAATCTCAGAGAATACCAGAAACCTAAAAGAAAAATCTCATCTATTAAGACAATAATTTTGATTTTTTTGTCTGTAAAATAGGAAACATATCCTATCTTAGTTTGTTTAATGATTCTATAACAACAAAATATAAGAGAGAGAGAGAGAGAGAGAGAGAGAGACTAACTTGATTTACAACATGTAAATATAACAAAAAACTGCTTTCTCTTATACCAATACTTTTTCCAATTTGATTAATTTATATTTTAACTAATATAATAAATAGTTTTTATTGTATATACCAATGGGATGTTATGTAATATAACAATTTGACAAATTCATGCATCAATAAATATTTGAGTCAATCAAGTTAAACATCTTTTTTTAAAATAAAGATTTCCCCTTATTTTTATGTGTGTTAGTATTTTGTCACATTTATGAATTTGCTCCACATGTGTTTACTTCTGTGTGGGGACCCAGAAGAGGACGCTTGATTCTTGGGACTGGAGTTATAGGCCACAGTATTCTAGCCTGTGGGTGCTGGAAACTCAACCTGGGTAGTCATTCAGGAACAGACAGGGTTCTTAATTACCAAATCATTTCTCAAGATCAAGTTAAACAGCTTTTTCTCACCTGGTAACCATTTCTTCATGGTGAGAAGTGTCAAAAGCCTTCTTTCTAGCATGCAATAGACATTATTGTTTCAGTAATCATAGTTTTGTAACATGTTTCAGACCCATTGACATTTCTTCTTTCCTCTTCTTTGCCTGACTTATTGTCCTCTGGTAAAATCTACACTGTCCTTAAATTCTATGAATCAAATTTTCGGCAATTACTTCTTGTTGAAGTTTTCACCCCCAGAATAAGCACACAATAATGTCAAGTACAAACACCCAGCATGAATTTTGATGGGAACAGACAAGACCATTATAAATGCACAGGACTCAACCTCCAGTGCATGGTATGGAGATTCCAAAACAATTGAAGGAAATAAAAATTAGGATGATAGACTTATTATTTTCATATAATTGAAAGATAATGAGTGTTATTTCTTCTTTGGGTGATTTACTTAATCATGGAGCCAGAACCAATATTTTGTTCTAATATCTTTGTCTTTGAATACAATTTCTGACACAGAGATCCTAAATCCCTATAATTAATCTGGGTAACAGAAACATCTTTTGTTCTAATGAAGCACATTTTATTGGGTTCTTAGGTAAACAATTATTAAAAACACTAAACCAGGAATACAAGCTTGGAAAATTCTTATCTCCCAAATTCTCTGGAGAGCAGAGAGATCAGAAATGAGGTTAGCAACCAATGGAAGTTGCAAGATGAGGCCTTGGCAAAATGTCCAAATTATGACTGTTGAGAAGCTTTGTGGTAGAAATATCTTCAGTATTCTGGGAGGTTGTTCCATCCTCATTCTGCAGGGCAAAAGCCTCGATGCCTTTTAGGACTTTTTTCTATGAGTCACATTATCATACATTATTGTAATCTTTTATTAATAAGCCAATAAATAGATTTAATGATTTCTGTAAGCAATCTCAAGCCATTAATATGGCAAAATATAGTTCTTTCATTGCCTCCAGGATAGTATTTCGTGTTACTTTAACATGGTGATATTTGGAGTGTCTAGATCAATATGTATTTGCTCACTGAGTATGCTATGTCATCTTAGATATTTCAATGTTTTAAATCCACAGTGAATAGTGAGTGAACATGCGTTTTAGAAATGTTAAAACAAAATCTGGAAATACAAACTACCTGTATACTCCTTGCAGAAATTCGTCATGTATACATTCTTCTGTAGTTTGTTTTAGTATTGTACTTTTCAAAGCTCAAGAGGGCAGGGCAAACACACAGCAGAAGTGTGTGATATCTTTGTGATTTGCTTGATTTAGTCAGAAAATCTGATTTTTTTCAAATCCAAATGTATCCTTCCCCACCAGAATTGTATCATAACAAATAATTGTTTTTCTACTCCAGACTTCTCATTGACCTATTCCATGGGTATTTTATGTTCTATTGATTGTCTCAGCTAGTGCAGTATTGTACACATAGTTCATAATACAATATTATTGGATTGTACTGTCTCCATAGCTCAGGGAATGGCATGTTCATCAAGTACTGCTTAATGGGCCCTACTATGAATAGTGCAACAAAAATGATAGAAAGGAAATGAAATTTCTTTTAAGAAAATTTAAGTAGGCTTTCCTGCAGAAGTGATCCAATGGATAACTTCTATGAGCCCAGTTTTATAACTGTAATAGCCTAAAAATTATTAAAATAAAACAAGTGTGGCATCTCATAAAGTCACAACACATGCCATAAAAGCTATGTGGTAATTTCTATTAGTATAACACTTTTCTTCCTGTGTTACTTGTTAAACTTTTATCTCCAAAACTGTCCCTTAGTTTCTAAAAAAAGCATTCAACATTTTTCCATAATTACTCTCACATTTAGTATAATTAAAAATATCTTTACATATGTGTCTGAGTGTTTTTCCTGTATGTATATATGTGAACCATATGCATGTCTAGTGCTGGCAGAAGCCATAGGACAGTGTCAGATACTTTTCACCAGAATTACCTGCAGCGGTGAGCCATCCTGTTGCTGCTGGGAACTGAATCCACATTCTCTTCAAGAGCAGCAAATGCTGATCCATTTCTCCAGACCCTTATTTGGTATGCATTTGTAGTAAGTAGTTTTCATTGATTGTGTTTCATCTGACTCTGATATTAAAAGCAAAATGGATGGGGGTCTGGGTTCCAGTCAATGAGACTTCTTTTAAAAGTCAAACCTCAGCAAAGGAGCCTTGCCTTCTGTTTTAGTTTCTTTGGTAAGGCGAACCTTCCTTCTTAACTTTATTAGACTTTGGTAGACGTTATTAGGCTGAGTAAGTCCTGTTCTGTACAATGAAACATTAAAATGATTTAGTCTTAATTAAATTAATTCAAATTTAATTTTAAAAATTAAGTGGCAGTCTCTAACTTTTGCCATGTAATAGTTATTATCAATTTTTTTCATTTGTACAATTATTGTTTCCCAAAAATGTTTGCTATATATTTTTAAAGCACAAAAAGCAAATGACACGTTAACTTTGCTGCCCTACTTCTCTAGGCCAATTTCCCTCCCACCCACTTTAAGTGAGTCAACTGACATGTGGCAAGTACCAGCCTCACAGATGGATCACTGATGGCAATCACACGATTGCTGGGTTTTGCAACACAGGTGCCTAGATTGGCTTTGCTTGCCTGCCAGCTATATACAAATTTTTGGCAGATGCTCTAATTGTAGAGAGACGCAGAGAGAAAGAGAGTGCACATCCCCATTCAGCTGGCACCAGCCTTCTCTGCAATGGGTCTACAGCTCAGCCAGAAATACTGTTTTCAATGCATCTTAGTTCCTGAATCCCTGCCAGGTTCTTAACTCATATCTACAACTTGGGAGTAAGCCATTTTGATTAAGTCATAGATTCATAAGTTTAATATGGCAACCTTGTACCCCTTCATGCAATGTCTTCTACCAACAGAGGAGTGAGAAGAGAAAACTTGAAGAAAGTACAACTTTTTATTCAAAATAAAAGATTTCAAAAATAAAAATGAAACACATTTGATCCCTGCTAGGTTCTTAACTCATACCTACAACTTGGGAGTAAGCCATTTTGATTAAGTCATAGATTCATAAGTTTAATATGGCAACCTTGTACCCCTTCATGCAATGTCTTCTACCAACAGAGGAGTGAGAAGAGAAAACTTGAAGAAAGTACAACTTTTTTATTCAAAATAAAAGATTTCAAAAATAAAAATAAAATACATTCAATATTTATACTGATGAAATGCTGCATTTTCACATTAGTTTTCCAATCATACCCTTGGTTTCCATTTATAACTCTTTATTTCCCATTTAATGATGCTTTTAAAAGAGTGATGTATGGAACTAAAGATCTTGCTCAGTGGTTTACAGCCCTTCATGCTCTTACAGAGGTCCTGGGTTTGGTCCCGAATACCTCTACCATGCTCCCCTCAAGTGAGTATAAGTCCAGCCTTGGGGAACTTAGGTCTTCCTCTGGCTTATACAGACACATGTTTTCACATTCCCTACATGCATACAAATGTGATTACATATACACAAATAAAATAAAGCACATCTTTACAAACATGAGTAGTGTGTGTGTGTGTGTGTGTGTGTGTGTGTGTGTGTGTGTGTGTATGATTGTAATGTATATTTTAGGATGAAAATATACAAAATGCTCATTTGTGAGAATAATGACACTGTACTTGTTCCCAGAAATCCAGATATGGGTCTCTAAGGCTCATCTATGATGGTGAGCTCATACTGATGAGAACTCCAGTGTGGTATTTTCTTTAAATTAGAAGTATGAAACAATGCTGCTAGAGAGGAATAATTATCCTTCATAAGGGTCAGACAATCTAGAAAGAGAAACTAAGATGTTTTTAAGGTTGACAAAATGTGCGGCACTCCATTTAAAAAATATATAAAGATGGACAAGGTAGTTTATGCCTACAATCCTAGCACTTAGCAGGCTGAGACTAGCAGATATTTATGAGTTTGAGGACAGCTTGTGGTATAGAGTGAAGTCCTGTCTCAAAGAAATGAGCAAAGGAAAGAAGAAAGGTGGAAAGAAAAAAAGAAAGGAAAGAAGAAAAAGAAAAGGGTCACTGGGAGAGTAATAGACAGAAAGAAGAAAGGGACAGGACATTGACAATGTATGTGAGTGTGAACTATGAAAGCAATATACAATGTGGATGCATGAAAATTGAAAATGTCACAAAACATAATTTCAAATAGCTAATATATGCTATTCAAAATAGAAATGGGTGACTGGAGTACTTAATGGTAGAACACTAGTCGTTAAATGTTCTCAATGGAGATGACCATTAAGATCCAATTTCTACCAGTAATGTTAAACACACACACACACACACACACACACACACACACACACACACACACACACTGATTAGCATAGCTTCAGGGTTGGTTTCTGCCTTTAAAAATATTTAGATTTTAGACAAGATTCATGTCTATTTTCCAGCTGACTAGTGATGTGCTTGAAGAGTCTTTGATCAAAATGGAAGATTTAATAATTTATTATAAGGAATATGGGCTTTATTTAAGTAATTACATTATAATCATTTGCAGAACACACAGCATTTGAATGATACCCTCAGGAAAAATTTTATTCTACCAACTGA
Source organism: Onychomys torridus (assembly GCF_903995425.1). NCBI lineage: Eukaryota > Metazoa > Chordata > Mammalia > Rodentia > Cricetidae > Onychomys > Onychomys torridus. The sequence continues at coordinate 51,216,246 of NC_050448.1, forward strand.
GCGTCTGCATCTCCCTTTCCCTGTCTCATTTCAGGGTCCTACAAGGTGCCGAGTTCATTAAAATAAAATTCTAGTGGTTTTCAAATGATTTTTGCCTTCATACCACATACTACAATGCATTTAAAAACTCTGATGATTTCATTTCCAAGGCACATTTCATTTTCTTATCTCAATTCTATACTCTTGTCATTCAAAGCCAAATTATTGGAAAATTGAAGTAGCTCCCTTAATAGTTTTCCTGCTCCTTCTAGTACTGCCTTTACTATTATTCTCCTTGCAACATGGCAGATACCATGAGGTCAAACATCAAAATCAGATTCCTTGTTCTTATTATCTTAACTGCTCTTCAATGATATTAGAATAAAAGACAAAGACCCCCTGTAACGCAACTTCTTTTGTTATCATTTTCCTATCCCATTGGAGAAGTATACTTTCCCTTAAAAGTATAGTAAGCTTTCTGCCTTAGAATTTATGTTTATATATTTGCTTGATATGCTCATTATTTCCACTGTTACTTGAGTTTTTAAGGCTACAACTTTTGTTTCAGCAGGCCCTGCAGGCAAGCCACAGTTTCAATTACACCAAATAAATAAAGAAGTAATTGTGAAAAACAGAGAGAAGATATTTACTAAATGTGGAAAAAATGGACAAATGAGGGCTTCTAGTACTCTTAAGCCTTTCTATAGGGTACTGACATATAGTTCAGTTTTTAAAAGATAGCAATTGGTAGGCAAAGTCAAGCAGTCTTGGCCAAAGTGTGGTTCCAAAAACTCAGTGCACACATGATCACAATATTCAACTAAATAAGATCTTGTGTGTGTGTAGGTTTATTTAATTTTTAATATTTTGTATTTGGAAATGGAAATAACAAATGCACCCCAGAATGTAAACAAGTCTTTATGGATCAAGTCTTTTTGTAAAGCAAATAAGTCAACTCTAATATCTTATATATAAGCTGTATATATTTATTGAGAAACTATGAGGGCAAGAATGATAATTCTGCAGATAGCAAGATATATCTTGACCAGAATCAACATGTAATTTGATGAAGATTTTGCTTAAACATGAAATTCTAAAGTTTTTCCCCTGTTCACCTTTGCTCATGCTACATCAGTAAAGAAAACATAGCAAAAGTGTATGCAGAATAAAGGTTAATGGCATTGTGTCTTGTATTTGTGATAATTTCTGGCACTTCTTTATTTTAATGAAAGACAGAAAGCTTATCAAATTAGGTTGGTCCTAACATCAATTACAACAAATAGTCAGATATTAATTGAAACAAACTGTAAAGAACTTTTAAATACTACACGCATAAGTGAATATAAGTTGTTTTCTTTCAAGGACTCCTATTGTCTGTTTTTCTTTCCTGTACACAGTCTTTGGTTGGGATCCCAGAGGTGTATACCACTGAGCATGCAAAAGTCATTTGAGGCTGGAATTGTCAGAGGCAGGTGTTGCCAGCTATTTACGAACGTAAGAAGAGCTCTCGCCAAATATACCATTTTTAATAGCTCTGTCTTCCTATGTCCTTCAAGACTAGTTGGCTTCCCATTGCTCAAAGCATCAGTGTAAGTAATCTGAGATAGGAAAATCTTGGATGCCAATTTTTATCATAACCTATTTCATCCATCTTGATGCTAACTAATTCTTACAGAGCCCATAGCACTAGGATTTAGCTATGTATGAATTTTTCTATGAGAATAATCAAACAAGTTTGGCTCCTATAGCAATTAATTTTTATTATGAATTATTAATATATGTAAACAGTACTAAGTATAAAAGGATCTATAGGATAGAGATAGGACAGGAGAAACCCTTCACACTTCCATTCTTTACCATAGCCAGTAGGATAGAAGTATCAACTGTTCCACTTTTGAGATACATTTCCCAGGGACAGGCTAGGCATATACAGCACGTAACACCTCCCACCCCAAATGTTTTTTAAGGAGAAATTCTAAAATACTTATAATAGTGACAATGATTTTCTTTCAGACAGTCTAGAAGACTTTCCAGATCAATCTATAGAGTTCGCTCCCTAACTACTCCATGGTGTATGTCCTAGATTACGAGTGACCCCGACTAACTTCATTTCTTTTCAATTAGTGCACATTTTAGATTCTTTTCTGTATCTTCCTAATAAAACAAAAAATATCAATATAGTCTATCCACACTTCTGCAATGTAAAATACTCAAACACTTTCCTCTGATAAACAATATTCCTTCAGTTCACAGACGAAAACACTTATTTAATATATCCTTTTTCTTGAATTGCATTTAATTATTTTTGTACATGACATTGCACTTTTCAGGTTATATTATGTTGCTGAACTTCATCTTTTTTCTAAAAAGATAATATATTACTTTTATCTATCTTTTATAATTTTGTTCTGTTTTGTTTTATCTATTTGTTTATTTTTAGGTGTGTGCTTGTATGAGCTTGCACGTGTGCGTGAGTGCATGCGTCTGTGTGTATGTGTGTGTGTGTGTGTGTGTGTGTGTGTATGTGTGTGTGTGTATATATGTGTGTGTGTGTGTGTGTGTGTGTGTGTAGATGTGAACATGAGCACAGGTACTTATAGAGGCCTTGAATCTGGAGTTAAAATGGTAAATGCACAGTATGGGTGTTTAGATAAAACCCAAGTCCCTTTCTCATTTTCCATGCTCTTAACTGCTCAGTCATCATTCTAACCCCATTATTTTTTTATTTTTAAGTATCATATTTTATTATTTTAAGTCATGCTTCTGTCACTTACATTGATCCTAATGTGGGTTTCATAACTGAGAACTGAAAGCATTTTTAACTTACTGATTTCTTGTGCTCTGTTGTCTGTTTTCTCTGACATCCTTCCTGAATTTTAACAGTGTGTTTGAAACAACCACTAGACAAGCATCATTTATCATTCAGTTCTTAAGGTACTTGTATTTAATGACAATAAACAATAGAATTGGTTACAATAGTCTTTCTTTTTTTTTTCTTATCTTTTTTTTTTCAAGGTCTGAGCCTGTAGCTTCATTCATATTTCTAAGCAAGTGCACCATCACTGAGTGACATCTTGCCTTTGGGGTTTTAACCAGCATCTCTTACTTAGCTGTTCAGGTTTACCTGGAACTTGTGGTCTGGTTCTCCTGCACATTCAGAACCACAGATATGTGCCACCATGACTGGAATTAATCTCAATTTATATTGTTCTTCTACATCGTTTTTATTTTCTAGTGCTTGGTTTGGTATTTATTTTGTAATATCCTATGTTTTCCTTTGTCTCCTCTAGCATTTTCCTGAAAATGCTATGCTAAATAATAAAAGAGTTTTAAATACTGCTAAACATATAAATGTAACAGTAGCATTGGAGGTCCATTAAGAAATGCTACTTACTTCCAGTTAAAAGAACCCAATCTACCTCTGTGAGGAAACATGCCATTCCTTAAAGGTTAATACAGTTGGGGGAACCCATCACTTTTGCTAAAGGACCAACCAGTATGAAGGCTGATTCACTTTAAGCAAATAGTAAAGAAATGAGAGGAACAATTTTTTGTTTAATGAAATAATGTACTTTTCCTTCCAAGAATACTTGCTTTCTATGCAGCCTAACTTCAGCAATGTTGCTGTTTGTCTGGTTTTCTAAGTCCTCAGACAAAAAAGAAAAAAAAAGAAAAGAAAAAAAAGTAAAGGAAAGAAAAGAAAAAAATGAAGCTTTTTTTTCTTTTTTCTTTTTTCTTTTCTTTTCTTTTTTTAAAAATCTTTTCAGATGCTTGTCAAAGCCTGGGCATGTTTGCCTGGACACACTGGCTTTTACACTATTTTTCTAAGTTATCCCTCCCCTTTCTGCCATGCCACTGATTACTAAACAGCAATTGTTTTTCTCTTCCTTTTCTCCATCTCCTGACTCCGGGCAATTGGGAAACTGTGCAGCCTCATAGCTGTTTCCCCGCCTCCTGCCTTCGGCTCTAATAAAATCACTCTTAGAAGTTCTTCTGAGTCTACTCTTATTTACTTTATTAACAAATTTAAGAACACTAAGAATGGACCTCAATTTCTTCTGTAGTTTGTGGCACTCCAAATGGGACTCTGAAGTTTTTAATAACAGACACATATTATAATAAATATTCCAGGGTTCATGAATACAATATAAAGAACTGAAATTCTCAGCAGAAGTATTAGTTGAAGAAGGACATAAGAACAGGAATAGAACAGATTCTATCACTCTTGAGTTTGTTGGAATTTTCTTAGCAACTGAATTACAAATTTTACTAAACTTAACAAAATTTGTTATAAAGATTGCCTACATGGAAACAATATTCTTCTCTATAAAGTTATTTAAATATATGTTAGTAAGAATGTGCCATCCCTTATGTAACTTTATTTCTTTCCCAGCCACAAACCTGTAATTTTTTTAGGTATCTCTCAATAAAACTATAGATGTTGTTTATGTAAAATCATGTCTAAACTTCCTTGATCAACTTTGATGACCTGTGGTTTTTCCTTATCAGCCTATAGTTCTGCATAGTCCATGTCAGGCATTACAGCCTGTGATGGCATTTACTAAAATCAGAAAAAGAAACAAACAACAAAAAAGAGATAGTCAAACACACAGACTTGAAAACTAAACAACACTGTCACATTATGATCAGTAAATAATATATTAAAATATAATAGGGATATATTTGGAGATACACACATGTGTCTATATGCATACACACATACACTGTGTGTGTGTGTGTGTGTGTGTGTGTGTGTGTTTGCCCAAGGCTTTTGTAATAGAACAAGTTTAGGCTTAAACAAAAAGTATTTTCTCCTATTTCACTGTGTCAAACCAAAGTTTAACATGGGCATCCATCCTCTCTCTGTTCTCCATAGGCTTTACAGGAAAACAAATCCCTTGTCCTTTCTGCTGGCACTCTTAGCTTGGAGCCATATGGTTCCTTTCTCTGGTAGTACTCATTGCTTTCTCCCACTAAGTCATTGCCTTAAGGGAGTGTTTCAGTTTTGCTCTAAGGACCTCTATCTTCTTCATAAGAGTTGTTTTTGAGGATGTTTTCTCATGTTTCAACTACATTGGAACATTCAGGTCTTGCTGTCACAGGATAGCTGGGCTCTGGTCATGGCACATTGCCCTGGATGTTGTTGACTGTATTTTTACACTGGTGTTTAGGCATCGGGATTTGGAAGGATTAGTTCTAATCCCTAAGTTTGTAGTTTGTTGGATGGATGTTTTGTTCCTTGGTTTCTGCTGCCTCTTTGGTTTTCTAGTCATTGTGCCCTGGATTTCTTTTGACTGGTGTGACATCTGGTCTATGACATCAGGTCTAGTTGAGAGTCTCTGTTCAAGTTGGGAGTTGGCCTTCTGGAAGCAGGGGATCTCTGTTCTTTTTGTTGCTGGGGCCTGGACCTGAGCAGCTGGAGTCTGTTCAAGCTGGTATGGCTTGTGCCTGTTCTGACTGGTGTAGCTTGCACAGGCTCTGGCTAGTGTGGCCCACTCTTGAGTGGTGGAAGTCCATCTGGGGTGGAGGGGGCGGGCAGGGTCCAGGAGTAGACCAGTGATGAAGCAGGATTGTGTGGGCTGTGTGAGGGGCCTTGGGATACAGAATCCAGGAAGTGGGGCAATTCCACCTGCAAGTGGGTCACTTACCACTTCTGGCTAGTGTGGCTTGCTGCTGAGTAGTGAAATCTACTAGAGTTAGTGACTGGGCTCACCTGCATAGCTGACAAGCTGGGATAGCAAGGCTAGGAGAAAGGGTCCCAGGGAACAGCTCCAACTAAGTCAAGCTACATGGTTTATGTGATCATATTTGACCTCACTGTAGTGATAAGCATCCAGGTGTTTCACTCAGCATCTTGTGAAAAACAGCTTTTGTTGTATATCACAGAGATGTTCAGAAATTAGGATGTCCTTATCATCTAGAATCTACAGCTCACTCTACACATATGCATGTATTTATGTTTGCACACTTCCTGAGTGTACAAACAGAAGCTATGTATTATATGTAAAAAATATCAAAATCTCAATACTATTATACTTATTTTGTAAAGAGTTTCATAGAATTGAGAGGAACATATATTAATAGTATTATTATAAATTCAAATAGGCATTCATTTACTTAAGAAAGCAACAGAAAGATTTTCTCAGCAATGAAAAGAATGGTTTATCTTTCTTGAAGCAAATATATTATTAAAATTGTTGGTGAAATTCAGGTGTACTATCATGAGTAACTCAATAGAAAAGTTGTTTTAGACAGAACTGAAAATAATCAATGAATCTTAACAGAAGCATAAACACCAAGCAGCATCTCCATGCTGGGTTGCCAGCCCTGTTTAGTCCACATCGACATTAAGTCTAGACATAAATGCCATTTGTCTCGACTGTATTTCCTGATCACAGGCCAAATTTCCTAATTAATATCCCTAATTAAATCATATTTCTAAACTTAAAATCCCCTAGACTCTACTCTCACTTAATCCAGAGCATTCTTGGAGTCTTTCTTAAGTGTTTAGTGATACTTAAGAAGATCTAATTCAAATTCTCATTTCTCATCAGACCTGCCTAGTCAATAGACTTGACTTTCTCAGAAGATTTAAACTCCATTCAACCAGTTTTCTTAGGTGGAGAATATTGCATCTATTTTCTATGCCCCCTCTCTTGGCAAGTCTTATTATCAGTTGCTTAGAAATATTGATAACATAGCACCTCTAGCTCCTTGAAAGGCCATTACATGTTTTAGCTACCATCCTCTGCTGTTGTTTGTTTATTGCTCTTGTTGGGGCCTGCCACTCAGCTCCCAAATAAATCACACAGGGAGGCTTATTCTTAATTATGAAGTCTGGGCCTCAGCTTGGTTTATTTCTTGCCAGCATTCTTTAACTTAATTTATTCCATCTTATCTTATCTTTGGCCTCTGGGCTTTTCCCATTCTCTTACTTCTGTAAATTTTACTCTTACTCCATGGCTTGATGTGTAGCTGGGTGGCTGGTCCCTGGAGTTCTCCTCCTTCTATGCCTACTTTGCTCCTCCCAGGTTGTTCCCCACCTATCCTTTCTCCTGCCTTGTTATTAGCTGTTCATTAGATTGTCAGGTGTTTTGGACAGGCACAGTAACACAGCTTCATCAAGTTAAACAAATGCAGCATACATAAAAATAACACACCTTTAAATAATATTCTCCAACAATCCTCTCGTCTGAATAGGTCAAAAGTTTCCTCAACTCCCTTATTGGTCCTCCTGTAGTGTAGTCCTCCAGGAGTCTGAGTGATCCTTCTAAAATAAATATTCTTACTTATGTGTTCAAAACTTGGCAGTGGCTTCCAATCTACACTTCTCATCCCCTGACCTCATCTTTTACCATCATATTTTAGTTCTCCCATGAGACCTCACTTGGTATTTCACCCATGCTTGTATGATTTAGTACCTTCATTGTCATTTGTCAATTTATCAGATAGAACTTGCCGCACTGCAAATCACTATTTGCAATTTGCCAAAACTATATTTATTCATGTATTAATGTTATATAATTTAAAAAACCCTCTGTTTTGTGTTTATGTATCTCATGCCACTAAAATATGGGCAACAAGAAAGAAAAAGCTTTTCTGTTGTGAACACTGCTGTGGGGGAAGTGTCTAAAATATGGTAAAAAAAAAAAAAGAATAGTATCTAGACGAAAGATGAAAATGTGTTCAGTCTCTCCTATGTCATATTTTGAAGGACATGTGTAAGTTTTATTCCAAAGCATACACATTTACTGCTATGCATATACAGAAATCAGGAAGTTAGATACAGTCAGTATAGTCAGTGTTGCACGAATTCTAAATAATAATAAAAACCTTATAATAAAAACCCAGAGCCAGATATTAGGGTAAAAGCTGAAAGATTAGAGAAACAGAACAAGCCACAGCCACCACCTCTTATCTCACCAACTCCTCAGCCTGAAAGAACATGAGTTCCTGTCTCCTCTCACCTTATATTTCTTTCTCTGCCCAGCCATATCACTTCCTGTCTCAACCTTCCTAGTGCTGGGATTAAAGGTGTGTGCCACCACTGCCTGGCTGTTTCTCCTTTAGACTGGATTAATCTCATGTAGCCAAGTTTGGCCTTGAACTCACAGAAATCCAGACAGATCTCTGCCTCTGCTTCCCTAATGCTAGAATTAAAGGTGTGTGCCACCACTGCCTGACCTCTATGTATAACTCTGTGACTAGCTCTATCCTCTGATCTTCAGGCAAGCTTTATTCCCTAGATTACAAATAATATATCACCACAAGTTAGATTTTTGGTATGTTTATTTTTTCAAAGAATATATATTTGGAAGTGAATCTCTATGTAATTGGCATTTTTATAGAAAAGAAGTGATTGTAACATGGGTAAAAATGACTTTACCAGTCATGGTCTCCACTGCCATGACAAAGCATAATGAAGAAACAAAACTAATTTTGGAGGATGGGTTTATTTTGCTTACATATATGTGGTCACCATCTTTTGAGAAACAACAAGGGCAATCTCAAGATGCAAATCTGGAAGGAGGAGTCCTCTATGGAAGAACACTACTTTAAAGACTTCCTCCAATGCTTCCTCATCCTGCTTTCTGATATCACTCAGGACCACTTACCCAGGGGTGGCACTGCCCATAGGGAGTCGAGCCCTTTCCCTGCCCCCCCCCCCAATTAATCATCAGTCAAGAAAATGCACCACATACTTTTCTACACACTAATTTTGTAGAGACTTCTGGACCAGTCATTAAAATCTGGTTGATTGGTATAAATGTAAGAGAAAAATTTTCCAAAGGGCTTCATCAGTGAAATTATCAGGAGGTTAGCTACAGTGAACACTTTTTGCTAGAGTCAACATCCTGTGAATAGGCATAGTAACAGTGAGCTGATGTAGCAAATACTTACCAATAGGACCTTAGTGTATAACAGATTAAGTTTATGTTCTTCTAAGTGAAAGGCAACAGTAAAAGCTAGCCTGAAAATGTAGGTAGAGGAAGGGACATTAAATCTTAGAATGTTTCACAGAACAAAAGTAATATACATGAGATTGCATAATACAAGATGACTGTGTCAAACAAATATGTAACACCTTGTACACCCTGGGACTTGAAGGTGCCCTCAGACGGGGACCTTTACTGTGTATCAGGATAAGTAAATGGTGCTTTGCTAGCTGGCTGTGACAGGCAGTTAACAAGGGAGAGCATTGCACTCAATTCATGTGTTTGAAAATTCCTGCAACATGAAACATGAGAAGGAACAGTGCAATGCTAACTTCTTACTTAGTATGTTGTACACGCTTTCAAAGAGATCTCTCCAAGGGAGATTATTAAAATTTCATCTTTCATGATTATGTGGAAATGATAATTCACCCACCAAGTAGAACAGTATACACACAGTTAGTTTACAATTGAAATGCCACTGCAGATGTTAGCATTTGAGTTTTCATTCACTTATTTCCTTAAAAAAAAAAAAGATAATGATTTCCAAATTATCACATTACAGTGTTGGAAAGAAAGAAATAAAGAACACAAAAGAAAAGAACATTGCCTAAAGTAAAGAAGATGATGTTCAGGAGCCCCTGGAAAGAAAGGATCCTCTAAAACTAAATAAACTGAGGCAATAGACTAACAACATCCGAGGAAACAGCTAAGGCTTATTTTGGATCTCCTGAAACATCTTTCTGGAAGTCCTGTTTAAGAATAGAATGTGCTATTTCAAATGCAAAATTAAATGCAGTTCATAGTTAAGGTAGACTAGCTTCACAATACAAGATGTAAACATATGTCTGGCGCTTACCACTGATTCCTAGATTGTCAGCCAAGGAACTTGAGTTATTTCTCTGCATTAATTGGAGAAAATAAGAAAAAAAAATACAAACAACCACCAAAAATACAAGGAGGAGAACAAGAAAGGAACAGAGGGAAAGGAAAAGGAACTCAAGTAAATAGCATGTTTGTTAGCAGCAATCAATCAGGAAAACCATATAACCATGAAAACCTGAATTTGATTCAGAGGAGAAAACAAAACAAAACATAAACCCAGAAAGTATTAAGTGTTTACTGAAATGTAAAACTGGTGTTCACCTTAACAGTTATGTAAATCATCTGACTGTAGTCTAGTAGATATTGGGAAAAGTTGACTCAAAAACAGGACTCTACTGCTCTTTTCAAAAGATTGTCAAAGGAAACACAATTTCTGAAAGATGTCTGCTGCAGGTGATGTTTTTTTTTTTTCTTTCTAGTACATAGTGATAGGAAATTGGCAAACACTGGGGTGTACCTGGGACCTCTCAAGAGGTGTGGGTTTGGGATTTTGTTTATTATTAAAGTAAAACTTGAGCTCAAGCTAAGGGGCAAAGATGACTTTATTTGAGACTACTGAATTAAAAGAGAGACATAGAACAAAAGACTCTGAGATTTTAAAGTGCTGAGGCGATCCAGAGGCATGGCAAGGATGAAGGGTGGAGAAGGTTGACCCACAAGCTGTGCAATGCTCAGGGAGGTTTTCCTGTGATTATATAACCTACTAAGGTAATCTGTGTTCTTCAAATTCCAATGCTGGCTTTCTCACTCTTGGATGCAGAGATGGGAACACACTTCTTGTGTTTCCACTGCCGAGTGATGATTCCCAGGGTCTTGAGAAAGACAACATTGCCTGGATGGCAAAACTCAGAAACAGCTGGGGGAAAATTTGTATACTTCTATATGAGGTCAGCAGAACTTTTAAAACAATTTTTCTCTCAATTAATTTATAAATAAAACATTCAATGACATTAGCATGAGTTGATGTCATATCAAAATGTTTGCTACAGTTGCCACACCTGGCTCTAATGTAACATATATGAGAAGAGTTAAGTGTATTTATGTTTTATAACTATATGAATATATATATATAATGATTATATATTTCATAATAAAATTTTACATTAATTATAATGCTCAATTAGATGACTATCATGTGATCATACTTTTTGTCATTTTCTATTTGGAGCAATTTAGTAAGTATGATGGAAGTTAAGAAACTCTTTGTATAAATGGATATGTGTACATGCATGAACATTGCTTTTCTCTTGCTGTAATAAAATATCATGACTAAGGGAATTTATAGAAGGAAGCATTTATTTGGGCTTATGATTCCAGAAGGATAACAGTCCCCAGTGGGAAGCATGGTAGCAAGCAGCAGGCATGGTGGTTGTAACAGGAAACTGAGAGCTTAGATCTTCAAACACAAGCACAAAGCAGAAAGGGTGAGCTAGAGGTATGATGAGGTTATATGATCTCAAAGCCCATCCACAGTGACATGCCTCCTCCAGCAAGGTTGTACACCTTAAACCTTCCAAACAACACCATCAACTGATCATTAAGTGTTCAAATAGCTGAGCCTCACATTCAAACCACTATATTATCTCACCCAAAATGGTAATCTCCCCACTCTTATAAGAATATGTACCCCAAACACGTCCCTTCAAGTATTGCTTTTTCCACCCTTGCCTGAGAGAACTGACGCTGTATTGTACACAGAACTCATAATTACCTTCCTTAAAGGGAATGCTAGGCAAGACGATACAGATGTTCCTTGGTGCCTACTAATTGTTATCTGTAGACCTTTAAGGAGACTAAGAATGGCTCTAGTAGTGAGGTCTGTGATGGGCACTACATTATTAAAAAAAATTAATCAACTTTTTAGTCCATTTACTCAGAGGTCAAGGGAATGCTCTTGAGAATGAATCTGAGGGTTTAGGATTGTGGTAGAAGGAATATAAAACTGGATCAGGCTGAGGTTATTGATATAGACCCTCTTTGTGGTGATTTGGGGTTTAAATATGGAAGTTGTCACCATTAAAAAAGAGTACCAAAGGTTTATATGATTGATAGGCTGATGTATTTCTCAAATGATATTCTACTTAGAGGGATCTGGATATGCCTGCTATACCTTGGCCTATTGTTGATGATAAGACTCTAGGATTTGGAATGTTGGAGTAGATGGACTGTGCAAAATCTATTCCTTCACTGTAATAAGGCCAAGAATACATGCCTTTCCCTACAGAAAAAGGCAAGTAGCTAACATGGAAAATATAACACAGAAAATGCTGAGGCAGGCACCAGCACATTGGAACAGCTCTGTCATTGCTCTTTTCCTTGTGTCAGATTTTAGGATTGAAGATGCTGCTGCTCAGTGGATAAATTAACTGTAATGGGCTTAATTGAGCCCCTGAGTTGCAGAGGTCAGGTGGCATCATTGAATTGTCAAAAGTAAGACAAGACTAGGTATTGGAATGGGCAGCACAGACAAAGCAACGAGTGTAAAGGTCTGACCCATAGGAACCTTTGGTACTGGCTAGAAACATGGTGCTTCTAGGAACAAAATAGATAGAAGCCTATTACGTGTTTGTTTCATCTATGGAAGCAGAAAATCTCTAGAACAAATACAAGAAAGGATAAATTGGATTTTCACAATAAGGCTTCTCTGCCTGTCAATTTCCAGCTTTGAGCCAGTTAGAAAACCTAGAACTCAGCTACCATTCTTGAAGCCTTTCTGGATGCAGAACTCAGAGGAAACTGCAACAGAGGTGTTCTGAAACATTGGATCATCTGGGCCATATGTTCCCGTTGGAGATTTTTAAGGGAGTCTTCTTCAATATTTGGATTGCAGAACAATTTGTAAGGTGAATAATTTTTTAATATGCATTATTAAAATGTTCTGAGTGAAGCTAAATGTCATCTTCATTAAAGAGAATCGCATTGTGCCCTCTACCTAGTGTAAAATAAAGTCAGATCATTACAGTCTTAAAAAAGAAGAAAGAAAACCTACAACTCCTTGAATGAAGGGAAGGCCAGGATCCCCTGAGTTAGGATTGTGTTAGCATACTGAAGAGATTTATTGTTAGTCTTTCTCCTGACCTTTTATAGAAGGACCTATGGCATTTTACTAGAGTAACTATGCATTGAGGAAAATAAACAATCAGATTTGCATAGCCTATTGGATACTTGTTTTTAATTGACATAGATTCTAGGAAAGTAGTCATAAAGGTAAGCTGCTTGATAAGGGTGGTGGATATAAAAAAAAACAGATAGTAGAGAAATATAGTTATAAATATTGGCCAATATTGAGTTGCAGAAATTATTATAATTGATATGAATTTCTGTCTTATTATGCAAAGAATATGTTTGCATGTGTATACAGATATTTGCAATTTCTTCCCTCTATGTTTTTAATCATACATTGTTGGTTAAGTGATATCATTGTAAATCTATGTTATCATATTTAAGTTGAAAGACACTAAAGACTAAGCATTCTTCAAGGGACTTTGCTAACTATTTCAAAATAGATAATGCATTTATAGTTGGCATGGGACAGTTATAGAATGTTAGGTGTAATTATGACCTGATTATTGCTTTCATTTGGAAATTAAGCTTTACTTAAGGAAATGTAGCTGTATGTCATGCTGACAAGAGATAGATTTGTAATGCCTAATTTTTGGTATCATCTGGACGGTATCTGGAGTCAACTGATTTGCAAGCTTCAGGACGTTTCTATGAGTAATTTTCTAAATCAGGGAATTTGAAACTGGAAGACCCATCCTAAATGTGTGATGCACCTTATGGTAGTAGCTCAGATGTAAGGACATGGAAGAAGGAAATTTTGCATTTCACCTGAGTGGCCTAATTCTTGCAGGTAAATTCATCTATCTTGTTGATGTGACATCACTTCCCAGTATTAGAACCTACTTCTTTGGGATTTCAAAGTAGACTCAAAGCCAGAAGCTCTGTAGGATTTCTCCAGGCTTTCAGGAACTGAGTGGGAATGCCGAGACTTCCAGCCTTGGGTATTGAACAACATCTATATTCCAGGCCTCTCTAGTATGAGGCAGCCATTATTGAACTACTAATGTATAACCCCTAAGCCACTCAAATAAATTCCTTTCTAATATATGTATTCATTTTGTATCTATTCCTTTAAAGAACCCTAAGGCATATTTGTATGCATTTTTAGATCTGATGATGAACTTCCCTTTATTCTTTGGCAGTGTAGAAGGATTGTAAGTAATGCTTTACATTCAGTGCATTTAGGTAACTCCCCTTTCAATCTACATACTCTTCTTTGCAAACAAGTTTATAAAGAGAACTGGTGCTGTTGAGTAGAGTATGGACAACCACGCTATGAAATTTCACTATTGATTTTGTTGTCTTCTTCAACAATGTATAGATTGTCCTATTTATTAGGCATTAGGATAATTGTGTCACTTAATAATTATCCAAGAAATTATCAGATTGACAAGAATTTAATTACTTTACATTTTAAATCATCCTGTGATTATAATATTCAGCATACTATTTTTCAAAAATTAGAATATATGACACGGATATTTTTAAAGAAATGAGACTTATTACTTTAGTCTGTATAAATCAAAATTTGAACACTAATCCACTAAAAATAACACTTTGCAAAATATAAATAATTGATCAAATTAATGTTCTAAACTGCCTGGATTAGCTATGCTTATTCTTTTATAATCTATGACTTACTAATAATTTGTCATATTTTGAGACATGAATCAAAACATTCACCTAAATAATGTGACAGCTATATGACTTTGTTTAATGCTATAGTAACAGTTATTCATGTGTTAACCCTAGAGAGGACTGATGTGATGCAGAGTTTAGATTCACACACATTTATTTCATTAGTAATTAAAAAAAATATTTGTTTCACTTGTGAATCTGTTAAAGGTACAACATCCAAGAGTTTCTATACACTGATTTCTGCTGTCTACCCCACACCACAGTGTGGAGGCAAAGGATTCCCTTTTAGGAGTCCCGTGTTTTCTTTGGCTGTGAAATTCTGAAGTCAGACCTGCTTCATATGACAAGTCATATTCAGGAAATGATGCCTGAGGCATATTTTCTTACGCACAGTAACAAGTTGGTTTGACTTTCAACAGTACAAGAAATTCCAGAGTTTGTGCTAGTCATATTTAATTTCACTGTAACCTTTCCCAGATACCATGGCTCTTATTTTTATATTCTCTCTTGGCTCTCTATACATGAGTAACCAATTTTTAGTTGTTTTACTATTTCATATTAACACTAGATTTGTAAGTAAGTTATAGGAAACACTAATACAAACTATAACATCAGTGTTTCAAAATCTGATTCCGTTTTTCAAGATACTTTTGGATATGTGGTTCTGATAACACGGGAGTGAATAAAAACAGAGTATGTAACTTTTAGGTAAAAACGGTAATGCTCTTCGGGAAAGTAAGATCAAAGCAGCACGCTGTATTAATATAATCCTAATTAACTCTCAAAGTTTATATTCTGAAAATTATTAAAACAACTTCTAGTGACTCGGCACTGAAACACTAGGTAAAATACTAAGTGAAAGATGTGAGGGATCAATATTCTCCTCCGGCATTTTTCCTTTGGTTGTATAATAGCATTCTTGGTGTATGCGACAAGAGCTACTGGTATTTTTGCTTTCATCTACAGGAAAATGGATATTCTGTAAAGGGTAAATCTATTAATTAGAGACCCAGACAACTCTCTTTCTTGCTAGTGTAATCGTTAAATTGATTTCTCCAGTCCATCATGTAATTGCTCCAACGATGCAATCCTGCTTTCCACTCTTGTTCTGTTTCATCAATATTTCCTGTAAAACATGGAATACATTGCATTAATCTAAAGTTTAATCTCTGTTTATATTACTTGAAAAATTATTCTAATTATAGATGACATTTTCTGCAAGTGTACAACATGGCAAAGGCTTTATTTTTCATTATGTTTTATCAACTTTTATAACTGCTGGAAAATCTTTTAATAAACTTTTATACAGTATATTAAATAATGCAACTAAAATGTGTATAAAATGAAAATGAAGTGAAAGTATAAATTGTATCGTGTCAATTTATGTTATATGTTCTTTTGTTATATTCTCAGAAGACATGCAGATATTAATTCTATTAATGAACACTTTAAGCATTACAAAAACTTATGATACAAAATATACCCACACACAGACACTAGGATATTATCTTCAGATGAAGTAATTACATATGTAAATATTTACTGATATATAAAGAGAATTTTGTAATTATCATCCCACAGAGATTTTGACATTGATTAAAATATATTTTCATTCCATATGACGCTCAGTTGTTTACACTGTTGACCATGAGAAGGCAGCTTAATATTTCATTTGTAACAGAAAGATATCTAAGAAGGTGTGGACCTTTAAGTAGTTTGTGAGTCATATGTAGTTTCATCTAATGATTATAACATTAATCATTTTTCCACATGTACATATTTATTTGTGTGAAAGAAAAAAGTAACTTTAAAAAACAGTGTCTAAGAGGATACACTACAAGCATTTAGAAAAGTGAAGAAGAAAGTAGAAGATAGGTACAAAATTTATAGTAAAATATTGATAAATATTAAATATTGAGGTATCATTTTTCAGTATATAAGGATATATCTATGAATATCTTCCATTTGTTGTTAGAATTCTAACTTAAAGAGAGAATTATAAATAATAATAAAATTTCTTCATTTTCCTGTTACAATGACAATATTTTATGATTTACATGTTGTGATATGAAAGAGCATCATATTATATTATGGAATGATGACCTTTTATGAAGAGGTATAAGCCATCCCTAGAATTCTGTGTAAAGAGTATTTGTATGTATCCCCTCTACTGATGCCCTATAGTGTTCACTAAATAGAAATGTTTGTAGGAAAATAAAGTGCTTCATTTATGACGTGAAGCACGGTAAAACGAAGAGTGTCCACCCATTGTCTTCCCTTTGTCCCTTTCAATAATATATGTCAAATAAAGAAACACTAAAAAGTGAAAAACCTACACAAACATGCAACATAAATTAAAGGAAAAAATTATAGATTTGAATATTGACCAGAGAAGTTATCAGGGCCAAGAACTATGCTAAAGTTCATTAAGAACAAGATAGAAATCATCAATATCCATAAAATTAACAGTTCTCATAATTTTTCCCAGAAAAGATCATATTGAAATATATGAAATAAAATTATTTTATAATTATCAATCATATTAAGAGGAAAGATCGACTGCAGAGTTTTAGGCATCTGTATATTATTTCTTGAATTAAAAAATACCAGTCAGAGGCAAACTTAACATTAAATATTTTCTTACTAGAGAAAAGCATATTTGGAATATTTTTAAAAAACAGAAATGAAATATATTAATATCCAAATGAAATGAAAATAGCAAAGCTAGCATGTTCTTGATAGGAATGGGCAAACAAAAGCAGCACTTCCTGGGGAATGAAATGACTGTGGGGATGTGTGTCATAATGCAAGCAGGAGAGCCTTGCATGCAGCGAAAGCTAATACATCCAGGAATCAACAACCAAGACCTGTCAGACCTCCACTTGAAATTACTAAGCAGCTGTGCTTAAGATAGAATTTAAATTCCTTAGCATGGTGCACAGGACACTTCGTCCTGGGTCCCTGGTTATCTGGCTCCCCTCTCCAGAATGCCTTTCTATTAAGATTCAGTGCAGGTGTCTTCTCTTAATAGCTTTCCCCGATCCTGGATCGTGTCTCTGCCAATTCACTGTGAGTGAGCATGCATCATTCTTATGAAGGCTTCACGGATAGCTCAGTCCTTTCCTAGGGCTAGGGAACAGAGAGCATATACTCTATAAACAGTTATCATATTAATGGATGAAAATGAAAATAAGGGAAATAATATTTTTATGCACTAGCTGGTTATAGTACCCAAAATAGTGCAAGAATTTGTTAAATGCAAACCATATAGGGATAGCAATCTACTTGAATCTACCAGTTATTTAGAAATTATTTATCTCTTTCCAACACTTAATATTTTGTGGACAATTGATGATGTGATTTTTTTGTTTTGAATGTAAGTATTTTATATACTTTGTATTAATCAATATCTTAAAATCTAATTTCCTTTTGAAAATTATTTTTAGTTTTTTAAGTTATTATTTAATTGCACTGTTCCATCATTCCTTTTGCTTCCTCCAAACACTCCCAAATGCCACTCTTTGTTAGTTTTCAAATTCATGGCCCCTTTTCTCATTCGTATTATATACATGTATTTGTATCCTGCTAGCTGCCACCCAGCTTCCTACCAAATAAAGCATCCTATGTTGTCTTTAGCAAGAATGGGATATTTTGAAAGAGTGTTTACAACATATTAATATCTTCAAATGAATAGAAAAACTTTAAACTAAATAGAAAAGAAAAATGTTTTAATTTTTATAAAATTTCAATGATTTACGATTAAATTTAATATAATGAAGTTAAAATTGTTCTTATGCAATGACAAACAACCAATAATTCTGTCTTTATTTTCCATACAATAACTGCCTAATACTAACATGCCAATGCACAGAACACTTGAATATTTGTAATAGAATTTCCATAAGTGA
This sequence comes from Onychomys torridus, assembly GCF_903995425.1. Taxonomy (NCBI): domain Eukaryota; kingdom Metazoa; phylum Chordata; class Mammalia; order Rodentia; family Cricetidae; genus Onychomys; species Onychomys torridus. The sequence continues at coordinate 51,234,652 of NC_050448.1, forward strand.
ATTCAACTTAAGTGATAGTTTTGACCTGAGTATTTCCTAAAAGCAGAAACGTTCTTGATAAATAAGTTAGCAATTTCTATCTGATTTTTTGAAGTATATTAATGGAACATAAATATAATTTGACTTTACACAATGAATAAGCTTAATTGTTTATGCATCTTGATATATAACCTATTAATTTGCTACCTACTACTAAAACACTTAGATTAAATGTATTTATTTAATTTTTTAAATTATGTGCATTGTTTGTTGGTCTTTGTGGGGGTTTGTGCATGTGAGTGGAGTGCAAGCAGTGAATAGAAGAAGCCAGCTTCCAGTCTCCTGGAGCTGGAGTTCCAGGCAATTGTGAATTGCCCAACATGAGTGCTGAAAACTGCACAGGGTCCTCTGCAAGAACAGCACACTCTCCTAACTGCAGGGCCCTCTCTCCAGCCCTTAAACTTAAATTTCATATAATTTGGTTCTATGAGTGATTTGGCTACTTTGAAATTGCTTCAAATGACACGAACTATTTTTCTAGATATAAAACAGGAACGGCTTGCTTTATTTGTGTATGTTTGGGGCCTGTGGATGGGTTGGAGAATAAAAACAAATAATTTTGTTAGTTTATTTGATGTTTCATTGTGGTGGGGAGGGAAAAACTGATGTGGACTTTCATGGAAGACTATACAGAAATTAACTTTTTCAATTCACTTTTTGTTATCATTGTTTCTTTCCACATTTGTGTCTTATCTGAAAATAAGAGGTTCTATTTTCCATGAAGCTGATCACTATTCTTTGTTTTAGGGAGAAAAAAAGTGAGCCAATTTCAAGAGAAACTGAAATTCTTTTGAATACACAGAGGAAAGGGGGATATTTTAGACCCCTTGGGATACAGTACAACAGTACATCTAATACAATGGAAACTTATATCTGGTATTCCTGATGATAAAATTCAAAGCTTAGGTCTCCATAACTTTTGTTTCTAGCTCATAAGTGACCGCCTCATTATTGTGTCCTTACACATCCAGGAATTGGGAACCTATCTCAGGTTTTTATTTTATTTTATTATTTTATTCTCAGTTTATTTTATATTATTTAATAAGAACACTCACTAATCCCACAGATGAAGCCCCACTCTCTCAATCTCATGACTCTGGAAGGACCCTCCCCCTTCAAATCCCATCACTCTCAGAGTTAAAATTTCAATACATGAGTTCAGGATACAATATTCAACCTACAATAGGAAATGGAATATGGGAGAATTATCCCAAATTTTTCGTAGAAGTAAAGTTAGAGGAGGAATTCAAATTGACAGACAGTGACCTTTGATGTTTCAAACCAGCAGTGTGTGAACTAAAAAGCTCTGAAGCCCATCGCTGCCTTACTTCCCTAAGTTTAACAAGTTGCAAACAGTATCAGAAAAATGGTAATTCTTTATGTGGTAGGTCAAGGACGTATTAGTTTTCCTGTCAAAATTTGGGTGTTGAATGAGATGCCAGAGTGAGTCCTATTAAAATGGGATTGGGTATTGTGAAGATTCCATGTACTATGGCAGGTAGATGAAAGTTAATCATAAAGTTAACTTTGGTCTTCTTATTTTTGTTAATGATAGTAAATCCACATTTTGATAATGAAAGTATTGCAGTATTTTTCTCCATATTAGCTTTCCATAGTCTTGGCTTCAATTGCTACTCTTGCCAACTAATTGGAACTATCAGTAAATGATTCTGCAAGTGACCAAGTTATAGACAGGCTTTAAGTTAAGAAAAGCTGGCAAGAGACAAGCCAAACTAAGGCTGGGAATTCACAAGTAATAATAAGCCTCTGTGTGTCATTTATTTGGGAGCTAAGGGGCGGGCCCCCCAAAGATTAAAAATCAAACAACATAACATATTTTTCTATTAATTTTCATGTTATCATTTTAATGAAAGAATATTTCTATTACTTTTGAGATGAGTGGATTACTTCTGTCTCCTTTTGAAAATAAGTATGAGGTACTATACTATAATATTCTCTGAGAAAATACGAATGTGAAAATATTTGGCACAAACACTGAACATTTAATTTCTTGCAGATTCATGCATTAATGGCCAGGCATGGACTGAAGTATAATCTAGAAGTGAAGTGTTGGAATTTATGTGTTTAAACAAGTCTTAGGAATCATTGAATTTGAGAACATTTATTGCTGTAATGTAAACGATGGCTGAAGTGGTGCTTAGAAAGTTTATTGCTTTTCTCAGTGAAGTGGAGTAAGCATTTCTTGTTTCAAGAAAGGCTGTCAGTAGCAATTCTTTGATATTTTCTTTTGTTTATAGATCTACCTTCGGAAAAAAAACTTCATCCCAAGTCTTATAATATAGTATTTGAATCATTAAAGATAAAAACACTCACATTTTAATACCTGAAAATGTAAGGTATAGCTTGAATATATATTCTTACATTTGTAATCTTCCTGACATTACCTATTTATAAATCTCAAAGACTATAACCTAAAACTTGTTTAAATAAGACAATATTAAATCAATACATTGTCCCCAGAATGATAAAATGTATTTGTCTTAAACTTTAAAATATGTATGTAGATATATTATTAATTTCTTTGTCTCTCTCTCTTTCTGTCTCTCTGTTTGTTTCTCGTGTGTGTGTGTGTGTGTGTGTGTGTGTGTGTGTGTGTGTGTGTGTGTGAACTGGAATGGGTACATAGCTATGGCTGATAATTTGGGTATGAGTAGAAGTAGGTCATAAATTGATGTGGGAATGTCTTCCTTAATCCTTCAATCACTTCCATCATATTTATGTATATGTATATACATATATAATTCAGAATCTCTCATTGAAGTAAGAGCTTGTCACTTTAGATAGTCTGGACGGTTAGAAAATCCCCCATTTCCTGGATCTTCTTGTCTATCCCCATTACCCAGTGTGGCATTGCGAGTTACCACATTCAGCTTCTCAGACCCCTGAGCTTTGCCTTCCCTTGTTTCATAGTCTATTTGTTTTATTTCAAGTTAATTATACGTATTTCCTTTTGTGCAGGGTGATGGGGGTTTAAAGTTAGTTCTGAGAATCCAAACTCAGGTCTCCATTCTTATGCAGTGAGTACTTTACCCAATGAGTCATCTCCTAAGCCTCCTAAAAAAACATTAAATTTGAAAACATTTGGATGGATATTCAGAATACACTAGAAATTTAATATTTAAATATAAAATTATATTTCGAGATGCACTAAATCTAACCCAAAGCAAATTAGGATGTTCTACATACTTTTGCTTAAGTTATAGAGATGCCTGCTACTTTCAGACACAGCCACAGTTGAGCCAAACTGCAGTTTTGTGACAGGAATGTTTTTCATGTAGAGATTTTTGCGTCCTACTTTCAAAATTGCTGGTATTTCAACCACAGCACATCAATAATTATATTATCATAGATTCCTTGTGTTTGAACAATATCTCTGTTGCGTTGTAAGAAGCACACCGTTTACATTTACCTCCTAACTCTCTCATTATTTTTTTCTTCAAAGTAGACCCCAACTCTCTTGTTTAAGCTGATCTTTTGTAGAGCTTAGAATATGTGGTTTGTGGTATGTTCAATGGGATCTGTTTGGGTTTCTTGGCAAATTAAGTGAGTTAGCTCATTGTTACTCACATCCAGAGAACACAAGGACAGCACTGTTGCTCTGCCAAGGGACACAGAGACTCATCTCTGGATATATATTATGTCACAGAACATTTAGTCAGACTCAGAGCACAGATATATCATTAACCTCTTTCAAACAGATGAAAGACACAATTACAGGTTTGGTAACCAATGTCTGATGGTCAAAGAGCATATTAAACATCTTAACAACATCTTTGAGATGCTTATTATTTTTAAACTAACCCAAATTCTCTGAAAAAGAAATCAGCATTATTCATTTTTTTATATCTAACATAGACTTGGCAATGAGATTTATAAAATGGCCTGCCATGTAATGGCTAGTTAAAATCACTTACTGTTTTTCTTAATAAAAAGTATTCTCTATTGTAATATAAATAAAACATTTAAATTATGAACAAATACTACATGATTATTAAAGTAAAATTAAATTATGATTCCATACATTTTCAAGTTTGTTCATAAATATAAATTACTTTTCATCCAAGTCTACAATTTCTCTCTATATATTTAGAAAACGATCACTTAAATCACATTTTACATTTGATCTAGGATAAAGTAAAGACTATCTCAGGATTCAATAATCCATTTTTCCCTAATTTTGCACAACCCACAATCTATTAAGTAAGCAAATGGAAAAGGCACATACCTGTCATTTCCAAGACTTTAGGAAAAAATAGTTTCCAAAATTGGCACTGAGGAGAACGGAGCTTAGAGTTTATTCTTGGCTTCTCTGTGTTCAAGGTTAGATATTTTTGTTCAGTACTTGTGAAGACAGGCCACATTGTGCTATTGCTGTGGGTTCCACTGGGATCTCTAGATATTTAAAAAGACATTATAGTTTTTATGAAATCATTGTTGGATAAAAATATTTTTCTCTGAAATTGATAATCAATTTCAAACAATAACTAAAAAAAAATCGGTGGCCATATTTTGATGACGGCAAAAATAATTGAGCTGGGTTTTAAGATTTCAAGCATGAATGAACATCATTTTTAGTTTCTTCAACCACAATATTAATGACATCTAAAGGAATTGAAATTCAGTGCATGCATTTATGTGTAACATAAAAAATTTTAATTTTTCAAAATGTTTCTTTTTTACAACATAATAATTTTATTAATTAGTTAGGAACTTCATACAATGCACCCAGGTTAAATTCACTTCCCATTCCTTTCAGGTCTACTCCCCAACACTTATGGACTCCAAAAAGTGAAAAAAAAATACATGAAATCCAATTTGTGTTGGCAAAATAATTTTTGATCTTCAAACAAACTCAAAAAAGACAATGTTACCTTTATCCCCTTATCTTTACCTATCTCACTCTTAAGCTTTTATAGTCATATTAACAGCATTGTCTCAATCTGTATTGCCTTAAGGATATTCTGCTAATTCTTATCAGTACTCCTTGATTTGGTACTATGCATGTCCTTATTATGCAATGATCTTACTCTCCTAGGAAAGTGGCATGCCTCATTTTAAAAGCCTCTTATTTCTCCTTTGTTTTACTCTTTAAAAATTCTCTATAAGAGCCAACAAGATGTATCAGCATGTAAAGACACCTTCCACCAAATCTGATTACCTTAGTTTGATCCCTGGGACCAACATAGTTCAATTGATCCTGAAAGCTCTTCTTTGACTTACATATTGATTAGGCATGGAACACACACACATCCATGTACATATGCACATATGCATTCATGAATACATGCTCACACAAAAACACTAAATAAATAAATAAGTAAATTTGTAATAAACATTTCAATAATTCCAACTTGACTCCAGATCAAGGTTAAAGAACATGGCATAAGCATATTTCTTAATATTTTCAATTATTCTATTAATGTTATATTAATAGTAATTAATAAACATTCTATTAATATTCATTAGGAGTTAGAACTATTCTCTTTAGAATCCATCTGTGTTTCTTTAAAAATATTAGTGAGTAAGAGCAACTATGGAAGTAAAGAGCCAGTGTTGAACGCTATTCTAAAACTAGGTCTAATAATAAGAATAATAATCACACTTGAAAGGAAATCACCCAAGGAATGAGATTTTGGGTAAATTAAGGAGAAGAAATAATGAGGGGGAAATAAGCTAAGACAGAAAGATATGTAGGAAAGCCAGAATGAGTTATAGAGTTAGTATAGAAGTGAACATTGAATCTGTTACTTAGTAAAAAAAAAAAGGCAAAAGAAGAAGAAGAAGAAGAAGAAGAAGAAGAAGAAGAAGAAGAAGAAGAAGAAGAAGAAGAAGAAGAAGAAGAAGAAAAAGAAGAAAAAGAAGGAGAAAGTGGTAAACAGTGTCTTCAAAAGTAAGAGCCAAGAAGCTAGCTTAGAGTTAGGACATTAGTGTTGTTATATTTATACATGGCAACTTTAGAAAACAGGGAGATTTCACTTGAAGAAATTAACTGTTCTTCAAGGATGTGTGGACTCTTTTTGATGTGGTAATTAGAATACTATGTAAGCCTATGTAGTACATGTATTTATATAATAAAGAGGGGATTGAAATGATAGAAATAAGAAATCCATTTAATAAGAAATTCAATAAGAAACTTTCTCTTAGTTATTTTTCCTTATGCAAAATTACAGAAGAAAATTTCTAGTTGAACTTTCTACAAACAGTACAAAAGACTTCAACATTCATTTAGGATCTGCAGATGGTCATTCCATAGAAATTTGCAAGCAAAGTTAGGTAATACAAAACTTTGAGATTGAGAGGAAACACTGAAATGAAGAAAGTTTGGAGGAAAAGCTGGTGTTCATCCAAAGTAGTTATCCAGAGGCACACTGTGCCAAGAGCTTGTATTAAACAAGCACCATGGATGCACATTTCATCCCAGGCACAGCCATACTCAAGCATGAATTTAGGAGCTTTAGCAAGAAATAACTTCCCGATGGACTAGTTGATTTTATGGTGAAATTGGATGATTTAGAAAGGATTATTAATAACCAGAGTTATTTAAGCTAAACCAATATCATTCTAGAATTGATTCTTCCAGCTTGAGGGTATCATTTGAAGGAGGTCAAGAGGAAAATGTGGCCTGATCACAGATGGTGCACAGCTTGGGAGAATCATGGACTCCTTTACCTTTTTCTGCAAGCTGTAGAAACCAACAGGTCCAGCTGCTGGAGGCTGGCTGTTAAATGAGAGGAAGCACTGGTGCGATTCTGAATGGCAATTTTGTGTTACTAAACTGTTCACTTTCCCTCTAAGTCCTCTCTAATTAACTTATGGCAATGTGTTAACTGCACATCCATTCCTGGTTTATGCAATTGGCAGCTGAGATAGAACTGACTTTTTCTTGTTTTTGAAAGCAGGACACTTACAGCACCATCAGTGTTCATTAGCAGAAGCTTGTCATTTAAAATGACTTACTATGTCCCATGTTATAACTCGGAGGTAATAAATTTCCTGTGCTCATGGATGCAGAAATGGTTTTAAAAAACATGATGGAAGCAGCTATTCAAGCAATAGAACTTTTTATGCTGTAATGTGAAGAAATCTCCCAAGAATTGAAACTTGAAAAGAAATATAATTCTCTTCCTGTCTGTATCAATTAAAAACGTGTGAAATGCAGTGTATTTCCCAGACACATGATTCTGAAACAGGATGTAATTCGGATCTCACTCATGAGATGCTTCTCAACATCTTGAGTCTGCTATTTCTATAAAACATCTTCTGCCTTTGTCATGAAATAGGAATTAAACGTGAGTACATCACAAAACATTTCAAGAAGCAGTAGGCTATCCTTTATTTTATTGACAGGTCTTTTTCACTTTGAGATATACAAAATGTTCTAAAGCTCATTTATTATAATCTATCTTTTATGTAGGTGTGAAAGGTTATGAGACACAGCCCACTTAACTAAGCAAAGAGGTTATTTTTTAATCCCTTTGTACAGAAACATACCCTGCCTGTTATAATTACATGGGCAGATACTTAATAACTTCTTTATGAAATAGATTAATAAAAAAAATAACATGCATTAATTTAGGGTATCCTGGTCAGAAAGAGTGGGCAATTAGTTTCATCTTGCAGCTTTCTTGCAAAATACAGTTCTAATCTTTCGTATGTTAACAGGAGAACTAAAATATATAACTTATGGTGTACGGAAATGGATCTCAGCGAAGTGCTTGCTGCACAAACACAATACTGTCCATGGAAAGCCAGTTGTGGCGGCTCTTCTGTAACTTCCAGTGCTGAAAGGCAGGAGACAGAAGCCTGGAGCTTGCTGTCCAGAAAGTCCAGCTGAATCAGCTAACTTCAGGTTCAGTAAGAGATCTGTGTCAGAATAATGTGGAAAGTGAAAGCAGAAGATAACTAACCCACATGAGTGTGTGCATACACACACACACACACACACACACACACACACACACATGCATGTGCATCCACAAGCACATACATATACATCATACACACAAAAACCATAAGTAGCTAATTTTTAATGAAAATACTGGAATGTGCATTAAGATCTAGTAAAATGTAATCATGACCTTTATTATGAATTGAAAAGCCACTTGAAATACTTAGTTAGATATTTGGCTAATATTTGGAAGACAGAAATACCGTGAATGATGTCTTAAATATTCAAATATTTATGTCTTCATATTTCAAAGATATAAATAAGTACAGTTCTATGTTAAGAACTAGAGGGTCTATTAGAGAGTTTGAATCCATTCAATCATTCATTCAATTAATTCATTAATTCTTATCATTCACCATGTCAAATATTACTTTAATCATTGGATATTGAACAGACTAAATAAGAATTTTGACATATCTATTCTGTAAGAAATTGAGGCAATGAGATAAATAATAAAAGTGCAAGTTATTGGATATGTATTAGATAGGTATCAAATTAGATTAGGTTAGAAGGTATCTAATATAGAGATATTAGACATGTATTAGATATGACTATAAATGGAGACTGGAAGGTAGGAAAAAGGGAAATGAATCTCAGTTTTGGAATAGTAGAAGATAATGTAAACTAAATAGTGAGCTATTTATTCTAGGTTTAAACTGATATAGATATGCAAATCTGTTTATATTAAGGAGGTGTCATGTAATTCTTTGATACATTTATATACTGCATACATAACAATTTCTTCAAATACTTATCATTTATATAGTTAAAATTCTTCTAGCTACTTGAAATCCACAGTCCATAACTTTACTGTAGTTAACTTACTTTTTTTGGATTCTCACACTATATCTGATACTCTTTATACCATAAGGTATATATCATCATGTCCATGTGATAGTTTTAGTTCATAATGGGGCTAGCCATACTGATAATTAGAGACTTGGGATTGTTTGGATCAGTGGAAAAGACCAGTCATTCATTTAGAGAGCTGTGACTTCCACTCATGTGACAGCCTGATTCTTAAGGAAGGGAGTGGGCTCAGCTACAGAAGTAATGACACCACCAACCATGCATATAACAGTAAAAGGAATGCAGCAATATGGTCACCAAGCTTAAGTAAGATTCCTAGGTTGTTAGTATCCCTTGTCCAGATTTGCATAATTTATGAGTATAATGCATCTCTGAGGAAAATTTGGCCTGTTGCCATGTCTGAGTGGATTGTGTTGATTGTCTTACTGATATGGGAGCCTGAAAGTGTGCAGCATCATTATCTAGCTTGGCCCTGGGGAGTATGAGAATAGGCAAAAGTAGTCGGGTCCTAAGCATGCATGTGTTTTTCTCTAGATATTTTTAACCCTGGACGTGATGGTACCAGCTGTGTCAGGCTTCTACCTCTGTAACTCCCCCTTGAATGGGAAGCTAAAATGAACCCTTTATTCCCTGAGTTGCTTTTTGTTCAAATATTTTGTCACAACTGAAATTGAACTAACACTTTTAGACATGGGACCAAAATACATTCCCATTTATAGAAAAATGGATAAAACAAATAATTTATATACATGCAAAGGAATGTTATTTTACCATTAAAATAAAGAAAGATATGCTATAAATTGTCCAAAATGGAGGGAGGTGGAAGATACTATATTAAGTAAAATAACTCAGACACAGGAAGATACGTGTGTTATACTCTCTCTTGCTTGGGCATTCTAAAATATTGTGATATAAACATAGAGTTACCATCACTAAGGGCTGGGATGAGGTATAGAATGTCACTAGAGGAAGGTTAGAGAATAAGAATGTGGAAGAGCAAGTGTGAGCACTAAGCCTTGCTGTGCTACAGTAAGGCAAGGTAACCATTGCTCTCATAGTAGAGATGGTACTGACCTATAAGAAAGGGTTTCCAGGATTCCACATACAGTACAATGCTGAGGAGATACCATGTTGAATTCTGTCACTGACTGTACACGTGTATTGAACTATCACACTGCTCCTCTTATTACCTTTAAGTTTAAATGTCGGAATGAAAGTGTCTGTTATTTAATCATTATTTTTATGCATTTTCAAGTTATTATATTATATTCCCCAAAATGCATAACTCAAATGATAATAAATTAAAAAAAAATCAAAAATAGAAGCAAGGATTTACAAGCTATGGTCACTTGTTCATGAGTTAATTCCACATTAAATTTAAGATCCAAATGAAGATGGTTTGAATGTAGATAAATTTTAGTGATTTATCTTTATTTACTGACAGTACCTTTACATCCCAAATGATTCACACTGTATTTAATACAGCTTTTTCCGAGTAGCACAGAAGATGTGACTCACTGTGTTCATTTGAACAAGGACACTGTATTTAGAAATGCAAATTTGCACAGTATCTGTTCTCCTCAGGTCATTATTCAAGCCCTTCCATCTCACGTCCTCAGGGAGCCCTTCCCTAATAACCACACGGAAGAAGCCACCTTCATCATTTCTTATTGTTTTACCCTCTCCCCCCCTCCCTCCACTCTCTACTGTCTCTCCGCTTTCAATCCCGTCCCCCAACACTGTTTCTCCCTTTATGTCTTTTTTTCTCCCTCCCTGTCTTTCTGTTTCTCTTTTTTCTTTCTCTTCAAAGCCTAAGACACATGCAAGCCATCATTTGATTTTCTTATTTCCAGAATGAAGCTATGCCTGAATCATATGAAGGGAGGTTACTTATGAATAAAAAGCATCACAACAGTTATTTTTTAATTAACCTCTTTTAACAGTTAAAGTGTGAATGGTCTCACATGAAAACTACAAGCAGAAATGTAAATTCCCAAGATGATAATTTCTCTACCTTTAGTTCAAATAACCAAGAATTTCGTTTAAAAAAATTGAGGCTTCAGATAGTATTAAAATATGCCTCTTGTCCTCCTTATTTTCCCATGGTAATTTCAGACTTAATTAAAAATAATCAATAACAGAATGTAAAGTATGTGTCAACTTTCACCTTTACAAAGTGATGCACTGAATTTAGTGCCATCAAGGAATAATTAGAGTCTAATTGAGCAAAGTGAGCGTGAGAAAACAAGGCTTTCATTTCTCAACTAGCAGAGTTGCCAGCTAATGAAAATTTTCACACATTGTTTCTGTTATTTTGACATATTCATATAATGAACAGGCAAAACAATTTTCACATAGTAAACAAACTCATGTTCTGTCTTTACACACACGGGAAAAATAAACACATGGCATAATCCATTTCACGAGGAGAGAGTTCTGTTAGTTTCCTGGAGCTGGACCTGAGTCAAAAAACAACTAAAGGAGGAAAGACTTATTTGATTTCATGTTTTTGGAGGGTTCACCTTATGACCAACTGGCTTCATTGTGTTGAGACTGTGCAATGGTAGAACACCACTGTGTTGGAACAAGGCAGAGTACATGATGCTGGGTATCTTGAATCAAAAAAGAGTATGGACCAATCACAAGGTATAATCACCCAAAACATGTCAACTGGACTATTTCTCAAGTGCATCTCCTTACTATTTCTTTGTTGCATTCACTTTCCACAAATGCAGTTACTTGTCAAGTTATGAATGGACTAATTGACAGATGAACTCAGAATCCTCCTGATCCAATCCCAACCTGAAAGCCCAACAGTAGACAAACTGTAACTTTATGGAGACATTTCTGGTCTAAACTATTACATGAGTGAAATAGAAAAAGATAAACCACAGAAAAGAAGAAGTAAAAATAGGATTTCCTCTAAGACCATCTACTGTGCTTCAATTTGCATAAACAAAACTCCTTAGGTTTAATTCATTCATCAAGTGTACTTTAAATTCTTTCTAAAAGAATTTTTTCTTAATGTGATGTATTTACAAGTTTGAACAAGTTTTATCATTGATTGCATATAATTAATGGTTCTAAAATCTTTACAATACTTAAAATCTGTCAAAAATGGCTTTTCTCAATTTAATGAATTATTACATTTATTCAAAATAATGCTAAACTAAAAAATGTTTAACACTGCCAGGCACTGGTGGCACACGCCTTTAATCCCAGCACTTGGGAGGCAGAGCCAGGCGGATCTCTGTGAGTTAGAGGCCAGCCTGGGCTACCAAGTGAGTCCCAGGAAAGGCGCAAAGCTACACAGAGAAACCCTGTCTTGAAAAAAAATGTTTAACACTACTAAATCTTTTTAGCACAATTGTAAAATTAACCCATGAATGAATCATTTATAAAATAACCAATTTTACAACTTAATATTAAAGCATCTCGAAAGATTCAAATATTTGTTTAATTTTCATACATACACATGTATACCAAGAATTAGCTTGTTCATACTTCACAGCAACATGCTGTGAACCAAATGTCACAAGTCTGAAGCCTGGAAAGACCTAGATCAAGGCAGTGGCAGATACACTGCCCTTCAAGGTTCATATTCATTTTCCTGCTCTTTCTCCCAAGGTAGATAAGGAGGGGCACTGGTTTTTCTCCAGCACAAGGAAATCAATTCCATTCCTGAGAATTTGCCCTACACTGCCTAGCACTATTCCATGGGCAGTTGGAATCTGACACATGAGTTTAAGAGGTGGAAAAAAAACCTTCAGTGGATAGTAAGTAAAAAACACAATTACACACTATCTTAAACATTTAGAGATGTGCCTATTCTGAATTTGAGTATTAGACACAAAAATATAAAATATTGTGTGTACTTTAATTAATAATTTAATAACAGATTAATGAAGTACAATGTTACAATGGCCTTTAAAATCAACAAAAATTATGTTTTGAGTTTCAGAGTAAATCACATCTTACTTATTTTTGTATGCTCAGTGCCCATCACATGCCTAGGCACATAATATCAATCTACCAAAGGCTTTTTGCCATGAGAACTGAGTAAATCAGTTACAAAACTTTGGCTATATTTTTAGTACATTCAGCATCATTCATAAAATATAAAGTATTTTTAGAAAATGGAAAGGAAATACCTCTTTATTGTTGGTGTTTGAGGAATGTGTTAGAAATGTTACTATTCTAAAATTAATAAAAATAATATGGAGTCTTCAAATAATGTATTGATATCTGCATTATTTATGTGATACAATACATTGTGTCCTATGTCATATGTGTGTTTTGATCCACTCTTTCAAAAAAAAATGTTAATGGCATTTGTTTGCTTATTTATTCATTTATGTATTGGTGTGTGTCATGGCACAGTGTGTGGATATCAAAGAGTAGCTCATTGGAGTCGTGTATTTCCTTCCATAGCTTTGGTCTAGGGATGAAACTCATTCTGGTAAATTGTCTTCAGGTGCCTTTCTTGTCTAAGCCACATTTCAAGTTCTTAACCTTGGTTTTAAATGGAAACTATAGTTCAGTTTTCCAATGCCCAATTACATCCACCATCCTAGCTCACTATAATTTAGAGCAGGATTAATGACTGGAAATATTTCCTTCCTGGTGTAAGAACGGCAAGATGATTAGTAATAAAACAATAACCAGAGTGCATAGTAATGCACTGGGTCATGGGAATTTTGGCAAGTGAAAAACTGGCAGAATAAATTGTAGCTCATAGAAATATGAACATCAAGCTCTGTTATTGGTAACAGATTATAATTAATAGAATTATCAATCAACACTGAGCCCATTTTAATTATTTTTGCCTTCATATATCCTGGTATGTCTATTACAAATTTTGGGAATGAGAGAAATAATTATTCAAAAACAATCACCTAAATTCATTACTATGATAGGTTCTTTCTTAGTTAAACATTACATGTTATTTTTCTAGTCAATAACCTCATTTCTCAAAAGAAAATAATAGTAGGGTAAAACCTTACCAACTTGTAATTCTGAAATTCACTAACGGTTACCTTTGGTGTCTCAAAATATTATGAGTAGAGCTCACTTTTGTATTGTTTATAAAATGTTGTTATTGGGTCCTGTAAGATGGCCCAGCAGTTAAGGGTACTCACTTTTAAGCCTCAACCCTTGAGTTCCATCTTCAGAACTCATATGATAAGAGAGGTCCTGCTCCCTAGCTTATCCTCTGACCTCCTTATGTATGGTGTGAAACAGATATGCAAGTGCACCCACACATTAATAAAACAGTAAATAAATTTAATGAGGTTGTTTTAAATTACTGTTTTATTATTTCTAAAAATGTTTTTAATTTCAAAGAGGAGTTAGAGAGTACTAACTTTTAAAAACAAGAGAAAGAAATGGAGGGGAAACAAGTGGGGAGGGAAGAAAAGGAAGATCCAGAAAAGTTCGAATTATATATATATATAATTAGATAGATAGATAGATAGATAGATAGATAGATAGGTAGGTAGGTAGGTAGATGTAAAACCATTGTAATCCAGCTAAATAATCTGATCAAAACACAAGGTTCATCAATGTGCCAAACTTTCTAAGAAAGGGAAATGAGAAAAACTCTTTCCAATGAGTTTAGTAAAAGAGAACAGATTAAATGTGTCCTAGAAAGAATGTATCTTTAGCTGTATATTGCCTTCCAGTTTGAAGGTAATTAATAGCTGTAGTTACTGAAGACATGCAAAATATTAAATGAAGTTTTATTGCTGTCCATAAGCAAACAATTAAGTATTCACCCTTCAAGAGTACAACATGGATCAACTTTGCTATGAAGCAATTTACATGACTATAGTCATTTTTTTTTCCCAGAACCTACCAGTAAAACCTTCCCTGAATTGTTAGTTGGTGTTGTTTAAATCATCTTAGTTAAGAAAAGTTATTCCTTTCAAAAAGTAAAATACATTTCCTTTTTTAGTTCAAGCTAAAAATCTACCCAAAACTCTGACCTACCCTAAGTACTATTTTCTTTTTAAATATATAACTGAAAATCATATGCTCACTGTAAAGTACACTTTTCTATATTTTGTGAGGATGTATCAACCTTAATTAACATTGAAAGACAATTGTTAAGTAATTCACTGTCGGAAATGTTCAGCTAAAGGAACTGAGTTGCATCCTGAAACCAAGTTGATTTCTATGGCTTCTTGGTACTCATGCAGATATTGGAATGCATTCAACCTTGTGAGTTGCTCATCAGCTGGAAGGACAAAGGGTTGGCTGCCAGACCCAGATCTTTCCTGTACTGTTGCTATGATGGTTACACACAGCCCTTGGTCTGGAAATTATTGTTTTTGCTCTTTCCTCCACAGTGTTTTGACAGAAGGGTTTGTTTTATTAGCTAGGGAGTTTAAAAAGGAGTGTCAGGCAGTTTACCCCACCCCCCCCCCCAACTCTCCAGATAAATGAATTGGGTTGAATACTAAATCAATTGGAAGATAAGCAGAATCCTTCTTTCCTTTCTTCTCTCCTTCCAGCTTTCTGTCCCTCCCCCTTTCCTTCTTTCTTTCCCTTCCCCCCCCCCCCACTCCCTTCCTCTCCCTCTCCCTTCCCTTCCCTTCCAATTTCTCTCCAACATTCAGGTTCTCTTTCATTATTTCCTTCTCTTTTCATTAACTTGGCAAGTGCATCCAGATTGATTAGCTACTTTGGTGTCCACCAAAGTTTTTCAGTGACAGCAAAGCAAATGTCACCATTTGGATGCAATCATACACCTCCAAAGGAACTCCAGCCCAGTGTCTGCAATGTTCTAATGCCCTTTCACTTAATAGAGCAGAGCACTAATTAAACAAAGGGGCAACTTTGCATGAAATTTAGATAAGAAAACAAGAGTCAGCTTGAAACTGGCTCCTCTTCAGAGTCTGCTGAGTTCTTTCAGCTCTGCTCCCCATGTCTATTTGTTCTAGTCCGTGCCATAAAAGTGATCCCGGTGTCAGGAAAAAGCTGAGGAACTGCCAAGAAAACATCTGGGTAACTTTGATCTAGAGTTGAGAGATCTCCATTCTAAAGGGATTCTGGAACAGTCAGGAGTGTTTTGGGAAACTGAATGTTCTCAAGAGACACCCAAACCAAATTGTGCTTTAAATGGTAATTTGCGCATGCCATATCATTTATTTTGAAACAAAAAAAATTTGTTGTTTTTGTTTTCTTTTCTTCTCCTTCCTTCCCTCCCTCCCTCTCGTCTTCCTTCTTTCCTTCCTTTCTTTCTTTACCTTGAGTGTGTGTGTGTGTGTGTATGTGTGTGTGTGTGTGTGTTTGTGTGTGTGTGTTGCCTATGTGTATGGTGTGTGTGGTGTGTGTATTTTAATTAGTGAGAGGTCATTATATTTGTCTCAACTTTCCTAGCTGTAAATGGGGCAAAAGCAGCTACTATGTTTTGTTTGCTCCTGTATCCTAGAACAGTTAATGCTTAATAGAAGTCTGTTTTACACAAATTTTATTGACCAGAATTCTTGTGTAAGCAAATATGCCATGAGATTTATTGTTTTGAACAGAACCTCAAAGTCATTGGATTATACTAAATAACATCATGAACGAGCAAGGAGATAAAAGTGTTTGCAACTAAGCCTAAAACCCTGAGTTCCATCACAAAAACGTGTGGTGAGAAGACAGAATCTACCTTTGCAAGTTGTCCTCTGACCTCCACATGCTCACCATGGCACGTGCATTAAAATGTGCGTGCAAGCACACACACATGGAATAAATGCAGACAATAATAAAAACATTATAAATTATTTATTCATTATAGAAGCCTAACATTTACACTCTGTTCATGAGAAGGAAAATACTAATTATGTTTCTTTCAAAAAACTGACATTTCTGCTGAATAAGATGTACTTTGAGGATATGTGAGATCTACATCAAAAGTGTTCAAGTAAATAAGAATTGTGTACTTCAACATCTAGATTTGAATTTTTTTATATCTTAGAAATTTGTCCATGGATTTTAATAAAATAATTTATGTTTCATTTTTGGGATTGTAATGTAATGACAAAATCTCTGCCTTTTTTTTTTTTTTTTTTTTGCCTTCCTTCAAGCCCTCCAAAATATCCCTCTCTCTTCTCCTTCAAGTTCATGGGCTGGACTATTTTTTCACTAATTGTTATTGCATGAGTGTATGTGGTGTGTGTGTGTGTGTGTGTGTGTGTGTGTGTGTGTGTGTGTGTGCTTGTGTTATATTCTGTCCTTAAAATCTTATTCTTATGTGTGTTTTAAAGGCTGACCTTTTGGCACTGGACAAACAACTCGCATACTCATCTCTGGGGAAGATCACCTCTCTCACTCCCAGATTTCCTCAGGTCCTATAGTTCTTTATGTATGGTTGAGGCATCAAAGACTTCCTTATCCACTTTGGGGTGTCCATTAATTTCATTCTTGTTCATCTCATATTTGGGCAGTCATGTTGGCGAGACTTTATGGATGTAACTTCTTACATTACTAGAAGACACAATCTCAGCAAAGTAACTAAACCTCTGCCCCTTCTGCAATGTCCCCTCAACCTTTGGTGTCAGAGTATTTTGTAGATGTATCCATGGGGAATGGGCTTCGTAACTCTTACTTTTGATTGGTTGTGGTTTTATGAAGAGGTCTTCATTTGTTGCAAAGAGAAGTTTCCACGATAAGGGTGAACACTACATTTGTATGTGGGTACAAAGACAAATGTTTATAGATTGTTGTTAGGAATTATGCTGGTGTAATAAATTAGTGGCTAAACACTCTCCTCTAATAACCATGAATTGCACTGAGAAGTTGTCTAAGTTTCCATTACCAGGCATAATTTCCCTCTTGTCGAGAATGTCCTAAGTTCAATTAGAGAGCTACTGGTAACCACCAGTTTATGCATGCCAGTATAGTACCCTTAGTGTCATCATGGCATCCTGGTTATTAATGTGGTTCATAGGCACCGATTCTAGTTTTAGAGAACTTACTGTATGCATTCTTTATAGAATACCATGTCATTTTTAAATTATTTTCTATGCTATTGATAATTAACATATTGATTAATAATGCTAATTAGTTTACCAAAAATTAATTACTTTGTATCATATCTTTATGGAACTTTGACATCTCATTTTAGATTTCAGTTATTTCTCAATAAACCTTTTTATTAGCATATATTCTAAATATTTCAAACATCAAAAGGCTTGGTGTTTAGATTATTTAATTCTTTCTGACTATAACTTTTTATTTTCTCTTTTTGTGAGATGAATAGTATTTTTGCTCAAAAATAAGTGTTAATCCTTTTCAACACATTAGATGTTTCCTTGAATTAAGATGGCTATATATACTACCCAATGTTTTATTATCTTTGCAATATCATCATAAATGTTTCTAGCTTTAGTTAGCACACTGTCCATAATGAGATGTATATGAGTTGACAGTATGGCTCTAACCATTGCCAAATGCATTCATTGTGTATTTATACACTTATAGAATTTTATTGTTTGTATTGAATATTTGTAATTTTTTAGTGTTTATGTATTTTTTCCTAACAGCAGTGATATATATAATTAAGTTCAAACTCCTTCACTATCTCTTTTCCTTGGGCCCTGAAAAATATGTCCAATTTGTCATTGATGACATAATTGTTACAGATCTACATCCCCAACCCCTATACAAGCAGCACAACTATCTTACATTTAGAAAAAGCTACTCAGTGTAGGCAATAATCAAATGCCTTTTAAAAAGAGAACACTGAAAAGATTTCATCTTTGCTGCTGACTTTGACTACAGCTTTCTGACTGCTCAACTGAAACATGAGAAGATGAACATACTGGACTTGCTTCCTCACAGATGCTAAATACAGCTCAGACAGCCCCTCCCAGGGTCTTTAGAGACTGTGTTCAATTGATGTCTGAGTAACTTGCTAATTCAAGTTACCTAACAAAGTCTACCTCATATGTTTATCATGAAATAAAATTACAACAGTACTTTTTTTCCTTTAGTTCAAGACAAATATATCATAGAAATAACTACAAATATAATTCTTTTGTAAAAGTATTATTTTATAACTTACTGATTTAAAGACAGTGTATCTTAAAAACTATTCAGGAATCTTATGCAAAATTATATGGGGAAATGGCAAAATTATATAAGGAAAAACCATATTTGCAATTAAATTTTTTATTGTTTTATGATTAAGGCTATATAAGTATTATTGCAACCAGGCAATCTCCAACATGAATCTCTAAACAGAATCATGGGGCATGAATAAAACATGAGTCATAAAATATAAATAAAGAGTATTTTTTTCATTGAAAATCTTTTTTTTTTAAGATAAAGCAAAATTTATTTTATCAAAGTTGAACCTGTTAACTAAACAGGGGAAAAATCATCTACAAATCAAGCTCTTCTAGTTTCTCTTCAATGGAGCCAATCTGTTAATTTTATTTTTTATTTTTTAAAAGGATTTATTTATTTATTATGTATACAGAAGAGGGTGCCAGATCTCATTACAGATGGTTATGAGTCACCATGTGGGTGCTGAGAATTGAACTCAGGACCTCTGGAAGAGCAGTCACTGCTCTTAACCTCTGAGCTATCTCTTTAGCCCTTATTTTTAATTTCTAATCAATATATGTGTTCCTGAATTGAAAATTTTGCATCATCAATCCCCTAATGGTTGCTCATAAATCCCCTGGTGCTGACGTCCAAACACATCTTCCTCCTGTTGTAAGTCTTATTTTTTTACTGAGATAATGAATGCATTTGGACCTGCCTATGTGTGCATTGGAGGTGGTTAACATCCTGCAGTGTGAAAAAACTATATATTATTT
Source organism: Onychomys torridus (assembly GCF_903995425.1). Taxonomy (NCBI): domain Eukaryota; kingdom Metazoa; phylum Chordata; class Mammalia; order Rodentia; family Cricetidae; genus Onychomys; species Onychomys torridus. The sequence goes on from NC_050448.1 coordinate 51,254,281, forward strand.
TAATTAAATTTAATCATGTATATAAATTATATATTATAAATTTAATTCTTCACTTTCAAGGCTAGTCAAAAAAAATTTTGCAGATGTTCTTATGTGATATAATTATTTCAGATAACATTGTAAACAATAACATTTATTTTTCCTAAATGCTACAATTCTAAAATGTGAAACAATGTTGGACTCTGCGCATAAATTGCATTAAGCAAGATTTTCAAAGCAAAGAATCTAGCAGACACAATTATATATAATTAAATATAATCATTGGAAATCTTAAATCACCTTTTAGTCTAGGAAGTGGAAGAGTTGATGATATTGGAGAGAGCTATGGAAAATGGCTTTCTCTGAACAGCATGTGCATCCATTGTTTAAGTTTCATTCTAATTAAATAAGAGCTAGTATATTCCTTCTTAAAGAATTACGTATTTCATGTGTATGAATATTTTACGTGCATGTGATGTATGTGCGACATGCTCATGAAAGCCAGAAGAAGGAATTGGCCCCTCTGGAACTGGAGTTACAGATGACTGTGAGCCACTGTGTGAGTGCTGGGAACTGAGCTTGTGTCCTCTGCAAGAGCAACCAGTGCTCCAAACCACCTAGCCATTTCCCCAAAGCCTGGTGTGTTACTTTAGGATACCATAGCTTAGATGTAATTTTTAACTGAGTTGAAGCAGTATTTATTTCAAGTTATATTTACTGCATACGTTTTTAAATTTAACTAAATTATCTATTAATCAATAGTTTTATTTATAAAATAAGAGATATTAATGATTTTAGAGCAGTCACAAAGAAGTATTCGTATTTTATTTGTGAAATATTTAGAGCTGTATATGAACTTCCAAATATTTAATAAGTGTGCATTAAAATGATAAAAAAGTGGGAGACCACGACAGTTTAAATGACCATGACTATCATCCATAACATCTACATACATGGTAACAATTGCTTGCAGACATTCATGCGTATACCCATATCTGCATGCATCCTTAGTGCTTTTAAGATACATTTTCAGAATAAACATGTGAGGTAGACTTTATAGGGAAACAGACAAAGGCTTAGTATACTTGGCAAATGTGGTAAATGTGGCTTTTAAAATGAAGTGTTTCTCTGTCTAATTCCATGCTATCTCTGCTATTTCTGATGAAGTATAATACAATATCATTAAAAATGGAGATGGAAATGGGAGCAAAAAGTGCATATATAAATGTGTGCTTAGATCTTCTATACCTAGTGTGAATGATTTCAAGACTACTGGGATTAAAAGTTATCGAAATACAAGTATTGCTATATTAAAAGCTTATTGAGTTGTATACATCATTTCGGTTACATTTTATGAAGCTCATTTCTCCACATATGCCTCTACTATTAAATCCTCTCATTTTTCTGTGCCTTATACAGGAATCCACATGGTAGATGTTAATTAAAATATTAAATATAAATAAATGTTCCTTTTTACTGCTTCCATTGTTTTATACCATGTTGTTAATCACTATGGGTTGTGTAATTAGAAACCCATTTTGGTTATATTTCTACTTCTTATGAAGATGGCCATTATTCTAAGGCTATCTCTCTACTTCTGTACAAACAAACAAAAAAGAAACAACAATCTAATTCAGTAGGTGTAGTGGATAGCCATCCCAGCATTGGCCTGGAACTTCCAACCCCCATTGAGGCTTTGGTAATGGTCACGCCCACAAGGCAGGGAGGAGGAAGGGGAAGACCCAGGATGGAGAGGAGGTCTCTCTCTTGGTTCTGGGACGCTGGACACAGGAAGTAGAATGAGCAGATTTCTCCAGAGAACACTGCCAGACTGCACCATACCTTTGCCAGACCCTACAACCTATCCCTTCATTTGTAAGTAACCCCACAAAATAAACCTCCCTTTTAACTACATGGAGTGGCCTTAATAATTTCACCAATAAGTAGGTAAACAAACTAGGGATCTACTACTTTTGTTACAACGTAACTCTCAGACTTTGCCAGGGTCTGACCAAGAAGACTATGCCCAAATGTGGTAAGTACCCCTGACATCTTGTCCAAAACTGATGAAGTGATTTCTGCATTTTGCTCCTTTCCTGAACCTATGAAAGCCCACTGTGCACTCTGCTCACTGAGTTCTTTGAATCTCTTCTCCTGCTGTTTTGCCAAATTGCCGAACTGTTCTTGCAAACCAACCCTGTACATGTGATTTTGCTGCGGAATAATCTCAATGAAGAAGGACATGTGAATGAGACCAAAGTGTCAACCCACAGCCACAAAGCAATTTCTGACTGACTTAGTTCCAGAATTTTGTATTCGTTCACTTACTGTTGTGATAGATACAGAGGAGAACACCCATTGTAGGTATTTAAAACTGTGTATGTTTAACTGGAGATTTCAAGGAACATAAATGTTATTCAAAATCAGTCACATATTCTGTTCCAGGGTGTTCAACAAATAAGACCTTGGTGTTTATGTGTTGTAATGAACAGTCATACCACAATTATTTCTTTTCTTATATATCCACTCTCTTGAAAACCCTATCATGTTTGGTTTTAATTATCTATTAGTGGGAATTCACACGACTCCACTGTATTTCATGTGAGACACTTTGGTAGGATCTAGTCATGAACTTACAGCTATTGCATTCAGCTGCTTTCTTCCACACTATTGATATATCTGATTACTATGAAGCATAGGCTATGACCCTCATTGTTATCTATGCATGCACCCCCTTTCTTCAAGTCATATTGCTACCTGGGTGTGAGGGACTGTGGGACACATTGTTCAGAATCATGGGCTTTGCAACAAGACTGTTGTTAAAATTGAGCTTACATGACTGATTTACCTTCTCAGCACCTACATATTTTAATTTTCACTTAGTGATATAAGGGGCTAAGATGACAGGAATATGATGAACAAAGGGATAAAATGTCCCAAACAATGTCATATAGAAATTTATTAGACAGTGAAAATAATTTGAACTTTATTATACACAAAATGAAATGTCACAGGAAAATTATTACATAGGAAGTGATAAGATTTGGTTCACATTTGAAAATATCACTCCTATAACCAACCATAAGGAGGCTAACCATGAGAAAAGAGAGGGTGACTGACTATTGTAGTATATTAGACAAAATTCTAGGCTGCCTTAAATCAGGCATGTGACTGTGAACAGAGTGAGGTCTAGATTATTTTGGTGTGCATTTTGGAGGCAAACTGATAACATTTGCTGATATATTTATAGGAAAATATTAAAACACAGCAAATACTTGGTTTTAAGCTATTAGTAAATGAGACAATTACAAAGCAATGAATAAATTTATGATTTTACATACGATGTTTTATGACATTGCTATAAAGAAGATTATTTAAGAGAGAACACTCACTATAAAAGAGGCTGGGAAAGATCGGAAAAAGAAGCACTGAGAAGAGTGAGGAAATCAGAATCTGCCCAATTCTTTATTATATTTCAACAACCACTCTTTGGCTAATTATTACATACACAAGAATTTTATAAGGAGTATTAGAGCTATGGATAAGGTAAATATTTTGCTTACCTATTTATGAACAAAAATGATTATGGAGAAGATCAACTAATAACTAACAGGAAGAAGCAAAGAAACAGGAAATATTTCTAAAGATTTATTTATGTCTATGTATGTGTTTGTGTGTCAGGGCATGCACACATATGAAGAGATGCTTTTAGAGGCTACAGTAGGGCACTGGAGTCCCTGTAGCTGGCCTTATAGGCAGTTGGGAACCACACAATGTGCATGCTAGTAACTGAACTCTAGCAAGAGCAGCACGTTTCTTAACCTCTAAGCCACCTAGGTCACCCGGACCTGAGAATGTAAATATTAACTATGAAGAGAGTTATAATAAAGTTTTTAAACTTACTACATTTCTTTCATGCTATATTAAAAAAAAAACTTAATGCTGTATTATTAAACAATTCAGCATGTATCTCCTAAAATCAGAACATTATTCCTACTAAGAACAAATCTGCAACATTGCGACATCTAATCAACTCTACAGTTACCTCTTCAATTTGTGTAACAACCAGGCAGTACTATATGTTATCCAGTGAATACCACAACTATAAGCATACTATATTGGACAGGACTTACATGAATTGTATTTTGAAAAGTCAGCTGAGCAGAATTTATTGAAAATGTTGCTATGGGAATAGATAAATTAGATCATCGATGCTCATTCTAATTTTTTTTTTTGCTGTGGTTTTGGTTTATTTGTTTTAATTCCTGTGTGTGTGTGTGTGTGTGTGTGTGTGTGTGTGTGTGTGTGTGAGAGAGAGAGAGAGAGAGAGAGAGAGAGAGACAGTGAGTGTGTGTGTGTGTGTGTGTGTGTGTGTGTGAGAGAGAGAGAGAGAGAGAGAGAGAGAGAAAGTGTGTGTGAGTGTGTGTGTATGTGTGTGTATGTGTGTGTGTATGTGTGTGTGTGTGTGTATCAGAAGACAACTTGTAGTAGTTATCTTATGTCACTCTGTGTTTCACAGATATTGGACTTAGGTCATCAGGCTCCATAGCTGGAGCCTCTACACAATGAGCCTTCTCGCTGGCCCTTGTTTTGCTTCTGCATGAGCAAGGGAGAGAATGGAGTTGCTTCTGAGAATGGGAACTCGGTAAAGAGGTTATTAAAAGTATGTGTTCGATATATAAAGTTTGACATGTTTATTAAAAATGTCTAAGGGAATTTGTGCACCACTCCTAGGGTTTCAGAAAGAAATTCAAGCTGTGGCTGTACCTGTGAATATCATCAGTGCTTACATTAAGAATAGTGAAATGGAATTATATTTCCTAGGAGATAAACATGGAAATAAATAACAAGGAAAATGTCTATGGAATGAACTTAGCTTTGTACATTTTAGAGATGAGAAGAAGGCAAGATTAGCAAAGGGAATTTTTTAGACACTTCTTTTTTATTTTAAAGTGTGTGTGTGTGCTTGTGTGTGCTTGTGTGTATGTGTGTGTGTGTGTGTGTGTGTGTGTGCGTGTGTGTGTATGTACATGTGTGTGTAGAGAGCATGTGTGTGCATGTTTGAGTGCAGGTTCCCACAGAGTTCAGAAGAAGATATCAGACCCCCTGGCACTGGAGTTAGAGGTGATTATGAACCACCTGTTGTGACACTGAGGATCAAACTCAGGTCCTCTGGAAGAGCAACAAATCGCCTTACCCACTGAGCTACCTATCCAGCCTAGTAATGGAATTTTAAACAGAAAGGGAAAGGGAAGCTTGGTGATTTGGGACTGTCTCTGGACTACTGTGCAGAAAATGATTCAGTGAGTGTGCCAGGAATGAACACTGGTGATAGCCAAGAAAATGGACAACTAAGGTAAGTGAGGACAACCAAATGACTGGCAATGGAGAAATGGCCCTGCCTTGAGGTGACTGGGTTAGTGGACTAGTTAAAATGCAGAACAAGAAGAGAAATATAGGTAATGGGGAGAGGTATTTAATTTTCACGTTTTACTGTCAAGAAGAAAAGAGAAATGGGAAACTAGAAAAACATATAAAGATTTAAGATAGTCATAGCGGATGGGGCTCCATAGAATCTTACATGAATGTAGATAAGGAGGGAAATGAACAGGTCAGGCAAACCTGACACCTCCACCTCAAGGGATGCAGAGATTTGTGCATCCTTTTTGTTTGTTTTGGTTTGAGACAGGTTTTCCTGTAGCACACACTGGCTTCAAATTATCTATGCGGTTGGAGATGATCCCGAACTACTGCTCTTCCTGCCTTCACCTCCAAAGCTCAAGAATTATAGGTCTGTACACCATGCCTGGTTCTGGATAAAAATTATGGCTTAGTTGATTTGATGAAGTAGTTAATTCTTAGGTGTTTTGTTTGTTAATGTTTACTTATTGTTTTGTTTTTGAGTAGTTGTGTGTGTGTGTGTGTGTGTGTGTGTGTGTGTGCGTGCACGCGCTCGTACTCAAGTGAAGTGTAGGAGGAGGCCAATAGAGAGCATTGGGACTTGAGTTACAGGTTTGAGCAATCTCACTTGAGTACTAGGATGGAACTCAGGTTCTATTCCCAAGAAACAAGGACTCATAATCACAGCACCATCAATCCAGTCTGTTATGTCTTTAGTATAAGAAGCATGTTGTTAATTAAAAGTGTGACTTGAGGAAGAATGTTTGATCTGTAAAAAGAGGTTACTGATATTCTTTAGAAAAGATAACAAGTTGGATTGAGTTGGAACATTTAATGTGAGAGAAACATTAAAATTTATTGCCTTCCTCCACCATTTCTTTATGTCTGTATCTCCCCCTGCCCTCTGGGTTTGTGCATATATGTGTGTGTGTGTGTGTGTGTGTGTGTGTGTGTGTGTGTGTGTGTATGTGTACGTGAGTGTGTGTGTGCATATGTGTGTGTGTGTGTATGGTCTGCGTGTGGGGGGGGGGAGTGTGGACAAATCAATGATTAAATATTCAGATTTCTTTCTATTGTGATTCCTTGATGAAAAATGATTGAAAAAACCTTAAGCTTTGGATAGTTTATTGCATA